>NC_088409.1:95865782-95878282 GCF_034236695.1 Oncorhynchus nerka
GGTTTAGGCTAATTTTCAAAGGTTGGTGCATTAACCCACAGCCCCATCACTCATAGTATTAACCCATAGCCCCATCCCTCATCCCTCATAGTATTAACCCATAGCCCCATCCCTCATAATATTAACCCATAGCCCCATCCCCCATCCATCATAGTACTAACCCATAGCCCCATCCCTCATAGTATTAACCCATAGCCCCATCCCCCATCCATCATAGTACTAACCCATAGCCCCATCCCTCATAGTATTAACCCATAGCCCCATCCCTCATAGTAGTAACCCATAGCCCCATCCCCCATCCATCATAGTATTAACCCATAGCCCCATCCGTCATAGTATTAACCCATAGCCCCATCCCTCATAGTAGTAACCCATAGCCCCATCCCTCATAGTACTAACCCATAGCCCCATCCCTCATAGTAGTAACCCATAGCCCCATCCCTCATAGTATTAACCCATAGTCCCATCCCTCATCCCTCATAGTATTAACCCATAGCCTCATCCCTCATAGTACTAACCCATAGCCCCATCCCTCAGACATCATAGTATTAACCCATAGCCCCATCCCTCATAGTACTAACCCATAGCCCCATCCCTCATAGTATTAACCCATAGCCCCATCCCTCATAGTACTAACCCATAGCCCCATCCCTCATAGTAGTAACCCATAGCCCCATCCCTCATAGTATTAACCCATAGCCCCATCCCTCATAGTAGTAACCCATAGCCCCATCCCTCATAGTATTAACCCATAGCCCCATCCCTCATAGTAGTAACCCATAGCCCCATCCCTCATAGTATTAACCCATAGTCCCATCCCTCATAGTAGTAACCCATAGCCCCATCCCTCATAGTATTAACCCATAGCCCCATCCCTCATAGTACTAACCCATAGGACCATCCCTCATAGTACTAACCCATAGCCCCATCCCTCATAGTAGTAACCCATAGCCCCATCCCTCATAGTACTAACCCATAGCCTCATCCCTCATAGTACTAACCCATAGCCCCATCCCTCAGACATCATAGTATTAACCCATAGCCCCATCCCTCAGACATCATAGTAGTAACCCATAGCCCCATCCCTCATAGTATTAACCCATAGCCTCATCCCTCATAGTACTAACCCATAGCCCCATCCCTCAGACATCATAGTATTAACCCATAGCCCCATCCCTCAGACATCATAGTAGTAACCCATAGCCCCATCCCTCATAGTATTAACCCATAGCCCCATCCCTCAGACATCATAGTAGTAACCCATAGCCCCATCCCTCATAGTACTGACCCATAGCCCCATCCCTCATAGTACTGACCCATAGCCTCATCCCTCATAGTACTAACCCATAGCCCCATCCCTCATCCCTCATAGTATTAACCCATAGCCTCATCCCTCATAGTACTAACCCATAGCCCCATCCCTCATAGTATTAACCCATAGCCTCATCCCTCATAGTACTAACCCATAGCCTCATCCCTCATAGTACTGACCCATAGCCCCATCCCTCATAGTACTAACCCATAGCCCCATCCCTCATAGTACTAACCCATAGCCCCATCCCTCATAGTATTAACCCATAGCCTCATCCCTCATAGTACTAACCCATAGCCTCATCCCTCATAGTACTGACCCATAGCCCCATCCCTCATAGTACTAACCCATAGCCCCATCCCTCATAGTACTAACCCAAAGCCCCATCACTCAGACATCATAGTATGACTTTCAATTCGCACAGAATCACTAAACAGCCAACACACTCTATTTGGTATTTATCATATCGTAGAGCCAAAATTGTACTCAGTGAAATGGAGTGTAAGATGTAGCTTTCTGAGGATGAGGGGTTCATCTTCCTGTAGCTCAGAGCTGGGCGGTGGATGGATTAGGGGTTCAGCTTCCTGTAGCTCAGAGCTGGGCGGTGGATGGATGAGGTCCTGTAGCTCAGAGCTGGGTGGTGGATGGATGAGGGGTTCAGCTTCATGTAGCTCAGAGCTGGGCGGTGGATGGATGAGGTCCTGTAGCTCAGAGCTGGGTGGTGGATGGATGAGGGGTTCAGCTTCCTGTAGCTCAGAGCTGAGCGGTGGTTGGATGAGGGGATCAGCTTCCTGTAGCTCAGAGCTGGGCGGTGGATGGATTAGGGGTTCAGCTTCCTGTAGCTCAGAGCTGGGCGGTGGATGGATGAGGGGTTCAGCTTCCTGTAGCTCAGAGCTGAGCGGTGGTTGGATGAGGGGATCAGCTTCCTGTAGCTCAGAGCTGGGCGGTGGATGGATGAGGGGTTCAGCTTCCTGTAGCTCAGAGCTGGGCGGTGGATGGATGGATTGACAAAGGTTTAAAGTTGCTCACTTGTGCTCAGGACTGGAAATTATAGTGACTGGGTGGATGGATGGATGGATAGATGGATGGGGGATAGGCGATGTAGGAGACAGGGGCTAATGGTTGACATGAAAGCTCTTTACTGAGCTTTAAAGTACGTGGGGGAAAATGCTGAGTCGTACAGGAACAAGGCTCAGACAAAACAGGAAGTGCATTAAGGGCCCTCCATATGACAGCTCTTTCCAGGATCGCCCTGCATCGATCTGCCCTCTTCCAAGGCCCCATCATTTATAATCTGTGTTTGATTCAATATTTCCCTGCTGGTTTCCATGTATGCTGAACAGCCCTTGGAACAGTACATCACCTTTTTGAAAGGGGCAGTAGAGCTAGCTATAGTCTGAGAGAGAGTGGACAAGGAGCAACTTCTGTGGATTGAGATCAGGTCTACTTATAGAGTTGGGCCCCCTGTAGGTGAACAGTTCCGGTAATACAGTGTGATATATACTGTGTCTAAACACACCTGTCTAAACATGCTGAACTGTGGTATGGCACGTTTGGCAACCCTGCCAGAGAGAGGCTAGCTACGGTACACCACTCTGCTGTGTTGACAGGTGTACAGCAGGATGACAGACATGACACATCAGGAGTACAGTAGGATGACAGACATAACACATCAGGAGTACAGTAGGATGACAGACATGACACATCAGGAGTACAGTAGGATGACAGACATGACACATCAGGAGTACAGTAGGATGACAGACATGACACATCAGGAGTACAGTAGGACGACAGACATGACACATCAGGTGTACAGTAGGACGACAGACATGATGCAACCGGCAGGCAAAACTGTTCCACACAGTCAGATTTATAACACACTCACACCCATAGAGGCCGCTGAGGGGAGGAGGGCTCGTAATAAAGGCTGGAACGGAACCAGTGGAATGGAATCAGACACATGGAAACCATGGAAACCACGTGTTTGATATGTTTGATACCATTCTACCCATTTCACTCCAGCCATTATCACGAGCCTGTCCTCCTCAATGAAGGGACCTACTGTACCACACACAAACACATTGAGTAATTACATCATATTTGAATAAATGGGATTTTTTTTGTTGTTCTGCTTTGTGTTGAGAGTTCAGTGGCGTGGCCATGGGAGACAAGCAAGGAGGACTGGAGTAACACTGGCTGAAGCAGGTTGACCTCTTGATAATGAACTCACTGGCTAAGCTTATAAAACCACAAGACTGGAAAGCTGTTTATCAAAACAAACACGTAAAATGAATCTCACGAAATGGATTGAGGAGGACGCCTGAGTCACAGCACAGCAAATAGAGGAAATCTATCAGACCAAAAAGGAGGAAGGAGTCTGAGCAGTGAGTTGAGTAGCCATTCATATTTCCTGCCAAACTCTTCTCTCCTCAGAGGCACATTTGGAAATGCTAAGCACACACGCACACGCACACGCACACACACACACACACACACACACACACACACACACACACACACACACACACACACACACATACACACACACACACACACGCAATAACAGCGGAGAAATAGTGTGGCAAAAGAAGAGAGGACAGAAAGGAGAGAGGACAGAAAGGAGAGAGGGGACAGAAACGAGAGAGGACAGAAAAGAGAGAGAGGACAGAAAGGGGAGAGGACAGAAAGGAGAGAGGGGACAGAAAGGAGAGAGGGGACAGAAAGGAGAGAGAGGACAGAAAGGAGAGAGGACAGAAAGGAGAGAGGACAGAAAGGAGAGAGAGGACAGAAAGGAGAGAGGACAGAAAGGAGAGAGGGGACAGAAAGGAGAGGGGACAGAAAGGAGAGAGAGGACAGAAGAGTGGGGACAGAAAGAGGGGACAGAAAGGAGAGAGGGGACAGAAAGGAGAGAGGACAGAAAGGAGAGAGAGGACAGAAAGGAGAGAGGACAGAAAGGAGAGAGGACAGAAAGGAGAGAGGACAGAAAGGAGAGAGAGGACAGAAAGGAGAGAGAGGACAGAAAGGAGAGAGGTCAGAAAGGAGAGAGAGGACAGAAAGGAGAGAGGACAGAAAGGAGAGAGGACAGAAAGGGGAGAGGACAGTAAAGAGAGAAAGAGAGAGTGGTAAAGAGAGAAAGAGAGAGTGGTAAAGAGAGAAAGAGAGAGTGGTAAAAGAGAGAAAGAGATAGTGTTAAAGAGAGAAAGAGAGAGCAGTAAAGAGAGAAAGAGAGAGCAGTAAAGAGAGAAAGAGAGAGCAGTAGAGAGAGAAAGAGAGAGCAGTAGAGAGAAAGAGAGAGCAGTAAAGAGAGAAAGAGAGAAAGAGAGAGCAGTAAAGAGAGAAAGAGAGAGCAGTAAAGAGAGAATGAGAGAGCAGTAAAGAGAGAAAGAGAGAGCAGAAAAGAGAGAAAGAGAGAGCAGTAAAGAGAGAAAGAGAGAGCAGTAAGAGAGAAAGAGAGAGTGGTAAAGAGAGAAAGAGAGAGCAGTAAAGAGAGAAAGAGAGAGCAGTAAAGAGAGAAAGAGATAGCAGTAGAGAGAGAAAGAGAGAGCAGTAAAGAGAGAAAGAGAGAGCAGTAAAGAGAGAAAGAGATAGCAGTAGAGAGAGAAAGAGAGAGCAGTAGAGAGAAAGAGAGAGCAGTAAAGAGAGAATGAGAGAGCAGTAGAGAGAAAGAGAGAGCAGTAAAGAGAGAAAGAGAGTGGTAAAGAGAGAAAGAGAGAGCGGTAAAGAGAGAAAGAGAGAGCAGTAAAGAGAGAAAGAGGGTGGTAAAGTGAGAATGAGAGAGCAGTAAAGAGAGAAAGAGAGAGTGGTAAAGAGAGAAAGAGAGAGTGGTAAAGAGAGAAAGCGAGAGCAGTAAAGAGAGAAAGAGAGAGCAGTAAAGAGAGAAAGAGAGAGCAGTAGAGAGAGGAAGAGAGAGCAGTAGAGAGAAAGAGAGAGCAGTAAAGAGAGAATGAGAGAGCAGTAAAGAGAGAAAGAGAGAGCAGTAAAGAGAGAAAGAGAGAGCAGTAAAGAGAGAAAGAGAGAGTGGTAAAGAGAGAATGAGAGAGCAGTAAAGAGAGAAAGAGAGAGTGGTAAAGAGAGAAAGAGAGCAGTAGAGAGAGAAAGAGAGAGTGGTAAAAGAGAGAAAGAGAGAGCAGTAAAGAGAGAAAGAGAGAGCGGTAAAGAGAGAAAGCGAGAGCAGTAAAGAGAGAAAGAGAGAGCAGTAAAGAGAGAAAGAGAGAGCAGTAAAGAGAGAAAGAGAGAGCAGTAAAGAGAGAAAGAGAAAGCAGTAGAGAGAGAAAGAGAGAGTGGTAAAGAGAGAAAGAGAGAGTGGTAAAGAGAGAAAGAGAGAGCAGTAAAGAGAGAAAGAGAGAGCAGTAGAGAGAGAAAGAGAGAGTGGTAAAGAGAGAAAGAGAGCAGTAAAGAGAGAAAGAGAGAGCAGTAGAGAGAGAAAGAGAGAGTGGTAAAGAGAGAAAGAGAGAGCAGTAAAGAGAGAAAGAGAGAGCAGTAAAGAGAGAATGAGAGAGCAGTAAAGAGAGAAAGAGAGAGCAGTAAAGAGAGAAGGAGAGAGCAGTAAAGAGAGAAAGAGAGTGGTAAAGAGAGAATGAGAGAGCAGTAAAGAGAGAAAGAGAGAGTGGTAAAGAGAGAAAGAGAGAGCAGTAAAGAGAGAAAGAGAGAGTGGTAAAAGAGAGAAAGAGAGAGCAGTAAAGAAAGAAAGAGAGAGCAGTAAAGAGAGAAAGAGAGAGCAGTAAAGAGAGAAAGAGAGAGCAGTAAAGAGAGAAAGAGAGAGCGGTAGAGAGAGAAAGAGAGAGCAGTAGAGAGAAAGAGAGAGCAGTAAAGAGAGAATGAGAGAGCAGTAAAGAGAGAAAGAGAGAGCAGTAAAAGAGAGAAAGAGAGAGCGCAAAAGAGAAAAAGAGAGAGTGGTAAAGAGAGAATGAGAGAGCAGTAAAGAGAGAAAGAGAGAGTGGTAAAGAGAGAAAGAGAGAGCAGTAAAAGAGAGAAAGAGAGAGCAGTAAAAGAGAGAAACAGATAAGTGTTTTAAAGAGAGAGCCTGAGACGAGTAGAGAATTGAAAAAGAAAGAAAGAAAGAAAGAGGGAGGAAGACAAATACATTTGGAAGTGAGGAAGGAGCCAAATCTAAGACAATCCTCTCCTTCTTATGGTGTGAGAGCCTAACAGACAGGAAGCAGCAAGGCACCTTGGGAGATCTGGAGCAGCTCTGTAATGACAGTAGTATAGGATATGTTCAGATATATTAACTGTGTCACTTTGGTCTGGTTTTAATTTTTTAATTTTATTTCACCTTTATTTAACCAGGTAGGCTAGTTGAGAACAAGTTCTCATTTGCAACTGCGACCTGGCCAAGATAAAGCATAGCAGTGTGAACAGACAACACTGAGTTACACATGGAGTAAACAATTAACAAGTCAATAACACAGTAGAAAAAAAGGGGAGTCTATATACAATGTGTGCAAAAGGCATGAGGAGGTAGGCGAATAATTACAATTTTGCAGATTAACACTGGAGTGATAAATGATCAGATGGTCATGTACAGGTAGAGATATTGGTGTGCAAAAGAGCAGAAAAGTAAATAAATAAAAACAGTATGGGGATGAGGTAGGTAAAAATGGGTGGGCTATTTACCGATAGACTATGTACAGCGGCAGCGATCGGTTAGCTGCTCAGATAGCAGATGTTTGAAGTTGGTGGAGGGAGATAAAAGTCTCCAACTTCAGCGATTTTTGCAATTCGTTCCAGTCACAGGCAGCAGAGTACTGGAACGAAAGGCGGCCAAATGAGGTGTTGGCTTTAGGGATGATCAGTGAGATACACCTGCTGGAGCGCGTGCTACGGATGGGTGTTCCCATCGTGACCAGTGAACTGAGATAAGGCGGAGCTTTACCTAGCATGGCCTTGTAGATGACCTGGAGCCAGTGGGTCTGGCGACGAATATGTAGCGAGGGCCAGCCGACTAGAGCATACAAGTCACAGTGGTGGGTGGTATAAGGTGCTTTAGTGACAAAACGGATGGCACTGTGATAAACTGCATCCAGTTTGCTGAGTAGAGTGTTGGAAGCCATTTTGTAGATGACATCGCCGAAGTCGAGGATCGGTAGGATAGTCAGTTTTACTAGGGTAAGCTTGGCGGCGTGAGTGAAGGAGGCTTTGTTGCGGAATAGAAAGCCGACTCTTGATTTGATTTTCGATTGGAGATGTTTGATATGAGTCTGGAAGGAGAGTTTGCAGTCTAGCCAGACACCTAGGTACTTATAGATGTCCACATATTCAAGGTCGGAACCATCCAGGGTGGTGATGCTAGTCGGGCATGCGGGTGCAGGCAGCGATCGGTTGAAAAGCATGCATTTGGTTTTACTAGCGTTTAAGAGCAGTTGGAGGCCACGGAAGGAGTGTTGTATGGCATTAAACCTTGTTTGGAGGTTAGATAGCACAGTGTCCAATGACGGGCCGAAAGTATATAGAATGGTGTCGCCTGCGTAGAGGTGGATCAGGGAATCGCCCGCAGCAAGAGCAACATCATTGATATATACAGAGAAAAGAGTCGGCCCGAGAATTGAACCCTGTGGCACCCCCATAGAGACTGCCAGAGGACCGGACAGCATGCCCTCCGATTTGACACACTGAACTCTGTCTGCAAAGTAATTGGTGAACCAGGCAAGGCAGTCATCAGAAAAACCGAGGCTACTGAGTCTGCCGATGAGAATATGGTGATTGACAGAGTCGAAAGCCTTGGCAAGGTCGATGAAGACGGCTGCACAGTACTGTCTTTTATCGATGGCGGTTATGATATCGTTTAGTACCTTGAGTGTGGCTGAGGTGCACCCGTGACCGGCTCGGAAACCAGATTGCACAGCGGAGAAGGTACGGTGGGATTCGAGATGGTCAGTGACCTGTTTGTTGACTTGGCTTTCGAAGACCTTAGATAGGCAGGGCAGGATGGATATAGGTCTGTAACAGTTTGGGTCCAGGGTGTCTCCCCCTTTGAAGAGGGGGATGACTGCGGCAGCTTTCCAATCCTTGGGGATCTCAGACGATATGAAAGAGAGGTTGAACAGGCTGGTAATAGGGGTTGCGACAATGGCGGCGGATAGTTTCAAAAATAGAGGGTCCAGATTGTCAAGCCCAGCTGATTTGTACGGGTCCAGGTTTTGCAGCTCTTTCAGAACATCTGCTATCTGGATTTGGGTAAAGGAGAACCTGGAGAGGCTTGGGCGAGTAGCTGCGGGAGGGGGGCGGAGCTGTTGGCCGAGGTTGGAGTAGCCAGGCGGAAGGCATGGCCAGCCGTTGAGAAATGCTTATTGAAGTTTTAGATAATCATGGATTATGACCGATTGTGACCGTGTTACCTAGCCTCAGTGCAGTGGGCAGCTGGGAGGAGGTGCTCTTGTTCTCCATGGACTTCACAGTGTCCCAGAACTTTTTGGACAGATTTTCATGTGAATATTCGAAAATCTGCATGAAAGTGCACCAGATATGTGTTTCCATCAAACTGACTTGTTGTGGATAAAAGGCTGTGCGTGTCGACCGATAAAAAATGACTTTTGCAGTTATGTGCCTGGGTACCGAATTTTAAAAAAAATCAAAGTTTAAAAATGGGTTTTCATTGCATTTTCAACTCTACTGATGGCTTTGTCACGAAGAAATGTTGCCTTGTATACAGCAGCTGTGGTTTAGCCAACAGCTCGCAGACACAGGTAGGTTACCTAGACGATGAGGTTATTATGGATAACAGCCAGATACGTGTAATGTTAACAGCCAAGCATCGATCATCATGTCACCAGAATAAGACCCTGGATATTTATTGAACACAGTGCACTTTAACCGCCCTGTTGAAGTTCATCATCATTTATTTAAATCCCCGGCCTGATAAACTACAGGCTTTCCCTGAGTCGTAGTGGGAGGACCACACACCCATATCATTACGTGACTCCAAGTTCAGTATTTGCTCATAAAGGGCTTTTCCACCAACATTTCTTGCCTAATACATTTAACTGACAGAAAAAAAAAGATCTCACCTTGTCTAGCGTATTTTGTTTTGTCAATGTTTGGAAAGTTTAGAAATACATTTTACAGTTTCCATTTCTGTTAAGAAATGTGTTATCTAACTTACTTTACTCGCGTAAAGAGGTTTGATGGAAACCTAGTTTAGTATTAACCCTTGCAGTAGATGGAAATACCTCTTCTATGTCCCTCACTCTCTTCTGGTCTCTCTTACCCTCTCTGCTCTCTCAGTTTCCACTGATGACATGAGGAGGGATTAGAAAAGGGATGCCAGAATTATGGGAATCAATTTCTATGACTTCCGTAATTAAGTGAGACTAGGGCTGTGTTCCACATGGAACACTATTCCCTATGGATTCCACATGGAACACTATTCCCTATGAGTCCCACATGGAACACTCTTCCCTATGAGTCCTACATGGAACACTATTCCCTATGAGTCACACGTGGAACACTATTCCCTATGAGTCCTACATGGAACACTATTCCCTATGAGTCCCACATGGAACCCTATTCCCTATGAGTCCTACATGGAACATTATTCCCTATGAGTCCCACATGGAACACTATTCCATATGAGTCCCACATGGAACACTATTCCCTATGAGTCCTACATGGAACACTATTCCCTATGAGTCCCACATGGAACACTATTCCCTATGAGTCCTACATGGAACACTATTCCCTATGAGTCACACGTGGAACACTATTCCCTATGAGTCACACGTGGAACACTATTCCCTATGAGTCCCACATGGAGCACTAGATACTGGTGTGCAAAAGAGCAGAAAAGTAAATTACTAAAAAGAGTATGGGGATGAGGTAGGTATATTGGGTGGGCTATTTACCGAAGGACTATGTACAGCTGCAGCGATCGGTTAGCTGCTCAGATAGCAGATGTTTAAAGTCTCCAACTTCAGCGATTTTTGCAATTCGTTCCAGTCACAGGCAGCAGAGAACTGGAAGGAAAGGCGGCCAAATGAGGTGTTGGAGCGCGTGCTACGGGTGGGTGTTGCCATCGTGACCAGTGAACTGAGATAAGGCTGAGATAAAGCTGAGATTCCTCTCCTGTCAGTGTTGCTGTAATCATTGTCTTGATTTAATTAATCACAGTACCACAGACCTCTCTCTCTCTTTGTCTCTCTCCCTGTCTGTTTCTCTCTCTCTCTTTGTCTCTCTCTCTTTGCCTTTCTCTCGCTTTGTCTCTCTCACTCTCTCTTTGTCTCTCTCTCTCTCTCTCTCTCTCTCTCTCTCTCTCTCTCTCTCTCTCTCTCTCATAGAGAATAGCTTCATGTCATAATGGATGTTATGGTCTAACTGGATTAATTTTTCCAGGCCTAATAAGGTGATAAACACAGACATGATTAGTGGTTGAAGTCTTGCCATTCTAAGGGCTGTTTATTATGTGTCACTGTCCCCTTCAGAGTCCCCCTCAGTGGAGGTTATGAGGACAAAGCTCCTTCAGGTCTGGCTGCCTCTGGGAATATATTTTGTGAAGAGAGTTGTTTAGGAGGTGTGTGCGTGTATGTGTGTGTGTTGTGTGCTTGTGTTGTGGTGTGTTTATGCATGCGTGTGTGTGTGTGTTGTGGTGTGTTTATGCATGTGTGTGTGTGTGTGTTGTGGTGTGTTTATGCATGTGTGTTAGTGTGTGTGTGTGTGTGTGTGTGTGTGTGTGTGCGTGTATGTGTGTGTGTTGTGTGCGTGTGTTGTGGTGTGTTTATGCATGTGTGTGTGTGTTAGTGTGTTAGTGTGTGTGTGTGTGTGTGTGTGTGTGTGTGTGTGTGTGTGTGTGTGTGTGTGTGTGTGTGTGTGTGTGTGTGTGTGTGTTTATGCATGTGTGTGTGTGTGTGTTGTGTGCGTGTGTTGTGGTGTGTTTATGTGTGTGTGTGTGTGTGTGTGTGTGTGTGTGTGTGTGTGTGTGTGTGTGTGTGTGTGTGTGTGTGTATTACTGGAAGGTCGACAGGAAATAGCAGGGGAAATAGCCCAGTCTGGAGACAGAAGCTAAACACAAAAACAAGACCAGACACGCAATGAGGTTTATTCACTATCAGCTCTCATCTGTGGTGGTTTTATCATATAATCTTGGTGGAGTAAACTCCCCCAAAAAATGTTTTAGATGCATGCCAGCAAAGCCACTACACAACACAACACTAAATAATACATTCATTCCACTATACCAGGGACAAACGGTGCCCACAAACTGTTAGGTCCTACATAAAGCTGTCCCAACAGCAGAACTTTTCTTTTCAGCACCATGGAGTGAATCCTTACCACTGCTACACCTGGTTATCAGCGGAGCCTTGTTTGGCAGCGAAACAGTTCATTCAGCCTCATTCATTGTCTTTAAAAAAAATCATAACTGATATGGCTGACTTGCTTCAACAAATGTGGTTTCTACTGATAATTGAGACGTATAAACTATGGCATAAGGGGACGACGAGAGGATAAGAGGCAATCCGTAATTTCTGTTAAGACATTAATGAGCGAGATAGGACGGACGTAGTCAATATAACTATTTGTTTAGCACTTTTGAAATGTACAGCGACAGAATTCAGAACATGGGCTGTTCTTACAGTGTTCTCCCTGTACACCAAGTCAGAACCGTAGGATAAATAAAGGGGGCATACAAGCAGACAATGAAAAGCTCTTAAAGTATTCGATGATGACATTTCTCTAAAACAGTCTATAGGCTACATGTGCACCACCAAATCTGAACAGTCGGTCCTACTACTCCAATCGGTCCTACTGAAAAACGAATTGTCCCGATGGATATATTATCGAATAGATATTTGAAAAAACCTTGAGGATTGATTATAAACAACGTTTGCCATGTTTCTGTCGATATTATGGAGCTAATTTGGAATATTTTTAGCCATTTTCGTGACTGCAATTTCCGGGTGATTTCTCAGCCAAACGTGAAGAACAAACGGAGCTATTTCGTCTACAAAAATAATATTTTTGGAAAAAGGGAACATTTGCTATCTAACTGGGAGTCTCGTGAGTGAAAACATCCGAAGCTCGATTTAATTTGATTGCTTTTCTGATTTCCGTGACCAAGTTACCTGCTGCTAGCTGGATAACATGCTATGCTAGGCTATCGATAAACTTACACAAATGCTTGTCTAGCTTTGGCTGTAAAGCATATTTTGAAAATCTGAGATGACAGGGTGATTAACAAAAGGCTAAGCTATGTCTC
>NC_088409.1:95883282-95955782 GCF_034236695.1 Oncorhynchus nerka
TGTGTGATCAAGGGAAAAAAAATCGTTTTATAACGCAAAGTCATTTTTTTAATTAAAAAATTTGACGATAAACTTTCACAAAACACTTCGAAATACTTTGTAATGCAACTTTAGGTATTAGTAAACGTTAATAATCGATCAAATTGATCACGAGGCGATGTATATTCTATAGCTGTACGTCTTGAAATAATGTCCAGGTAAATCTCAACCAAAATATCCGGTCGGAGACCGGAAGAAATGGGCTGTCTCTTGTCCGTTTGACCAAGAAACAAATCCTAGGCAAATGACAAGACTGTTGACATCGTGTGGAAGCTGTAGGTATTGCAACCTCGGCTCCAGGTAATGTGCTTTCTATTCAACAACACATTCAAGTGGCGCATTGATATATTTTCCCATTTTCAGTGATCAGATTTTCCTGCGCTTTTCGATGAAACGCACGTTCTGTTATAGTCACAGCCGTGATTTAACCAGTTTTAGAAACGTCTGAGTGTTTTCTATCCACACATACTAATCATATGCATATACTATATTCCTGGCATGAGTAGCAGGGCGCTGAAATGTTGCGCGATTTTTAACAGAATGTTCGAAGAAGTAGGGGGTAGGAGTAAGAGGTTTTAAAGCTTGGGAAATCTTTTTGTATCCAAATCCGGCTTTAAACTTCTTCACAACAGTATCTCGGACCTGCCTGGTGTGTTCCTTGTTCTTCATGATGCTCTCTGCGCTTTTAACGGACCTCTGAGACTATCACAGTGCAGCTGCATTTATACGGAGACTTGATTACACACAGGTGGATTGTATTTATCATCATTAGTCATTTAGGTCAACATTGGATCATTCAGAGATCCTCACTGAACTTCTGGAGAGAGTTTGCTGCACTGAAAGTAAAGGGGCTGAATAATTTTGCACGCCCAATTTTTCAGTTTTTGATTTGTTAAAAAAGTTTGAAATATCCAATAAATGTCGTTCCACTTCATGATTGTGTCCCACTTGTTGTTGATTCTTCACAAAAAATACAGTTTTATATCTTTATGTTTGAAACCTGAAATGTGGCAAAAGGTCGCAAAGTTCAAGGGGGCCAAATACTTTCGCAAGGCACTGTATCTAAAGTGGGGAGGTATGGGTAAACCACTTCTCCAATTTTTTGGACTCTTTAACAAAGAACACATAGCAAAAACATTTAAATGATCAATAACAAATGTTTGAATCAGTGATTAAAGAGTACCAGAATGCACTGGATTCTCCAATTACATTGAATGAGCTGCAAGACAAAATACAAACGCTCCACCCAAAAATGCCTGTGTGTTGATGGTATCCTGAATGAAAAAAACTAAATATACAGACCATAAATTCCATTTGGCTATATTTAAACTCCTTTAACCATCATCCTCAGCTCTGGCATCTTCCCCAACATTTGGAACCAAGGACTGAACACCCCAATGCACAAAAGTGGAGACAAATTTGACCCCAAGAACTACAGGGGGATATGCGTCAACAGCAACCTTGGGGAAATCCTCTGCATTATCATTAACAGCAGACTCGTACATTTCCTTATTGAAAACAATGTACTGAGTAACATTTCAGTGTGTCAGACTACTTATTCTCCATGGGCGGGTGGTAAGAATCGCGATTTGGCGTGTCATGTTTTGAAGGACACATGACTCGACCTTCGCCTCTCCTTAGCCCGTTGGGGAGTTGCAGTGATGAGACAAGATCGCTATTGTAGATCACGAGATTGGGGAGAAAAAAAGGGGGTATAAAAATAAATGAGTCCTCTCCTTTAGTGTGGTCAATGCAATGTCAGCATACCGAGCTGTCATCCTAAATTACACCATCTAGACCGACAGCAGACTAATCCCAACGGGTGTATAAAATGATGGAGATGTACTGAGTAACATTTCAGTGTCAGACTACTTATTCTCCCTGTACGTCCCAAAGGGTGTATAAATTGATGGAGAAGTGAAGGGAAGACCTACAACAATATAAAATCCGCAAACAACAACAAGCGGTTAAAATTTGAAAGAAGAAACACACACATTTCTTTCCTCTGGGCCTGTTGGGGTGACACAGGGATGCAGTTTGAGCTCCATCCTCTTCAACATTCGGAATGTATTCAAACCCATTGACCTTTTCCACATTTTGGATTAAATTGTTTTTTTTCCCCCTCGTCAACCTACACACAATACCCTGTAATGACAAAGCAGCAAAAAAAACAGGTTGTTAGACATTTTAGCAAATGAATTAAAAACAATTCAAGTGAAATATCACATTTACATAGGTATTCAGACCCTTTACTCAGAACAGCTCTGGCTGGGCCACTCATGGACATGACCCGTAACCACTCCTGTGTTGTTTAGGCTGTGTGCTTAGGGTCGCTGTCCTTCGCACCCACAGCTCTGGACCCCTGTTTTCATCAAGGATCTCTTTGTACTTTGCTCTGTTAATCTTTTCCTCCATCCTGACTGGTCTCCCAGTCTCTGCCACTGAAAAACATCCCCACAGCATGATGCTGCCACCACGCTTCACCGTAGGGATGGTGCCAGGTTTCCTCCAGACGTGACGCTTGGTATTCAGGCCGAAGAGTTCAATCCTGGTTCCATCAGACCAGAAAATGTTGTTTTTCATTGTCCGAGAGTCCTTTAGGTGCCTTTTGGAAAACTCCAAGCATGCTGTCATGTGCCTTTAACCTCTAGCGTCGAGCAATCCCGTAATCATAGCCTCAAGCTCATTACCATAACGCAACGTTTCCTATTCATGAAAATCACAAATGAAATGAAATAAATATATTGAAACACAAGCTTAGCCTTTTGTTAACAACACTGTCATCTCAGATTTTCAAAATATGCTTTAACCAAAGCTACACAAGTATTTGTGTAAGAGTATTGATAGCCTAGCATAGCATTAAGCCTAGCATTCAGCAGGCAACATTTTCACAAAAACAAGAAAAGCATTCAAATAAAACCATTTACCTTTAAAGAACATTGGATGTTTTCAATGACGAGACTCTCAGTTAGATAGCAAATGTTCATTTTTTCCCAAAATATTATTTGTGTAAGAGAAATAGCTCTGTTTTGTTCATCACGTTTGGCTAAGGAAAAAAAACGAAAATGCAGTCACAACGCCAAACTTTTTTCCAAATTAGCTCAATAATATCGACAGAAACATGGAGTCAATCCTCAAGGTGTTTTTCACATATCTATTCGATAATCTATCAGTGGTGGCAGCTGGCTTCTCATCAGAAACAAACGGAAAAATACTGCAGCTGGAGATTACGCAATAATTACGACGGAGGACACCAAGCGACCACCTGGTAAATGTAGTCTCTTACGGTCAATCTTCCAATGATATGCCTACAAATACGGCACAATGCTGCAGACACCTTGGGGAAAACGTGGAAAAGGTAAGCTGACTCCTAGCTCCTCCACAGCCATATAAGGAGTCATTGCCATGAGGCGGTTTCAAAAAATGCGGCACTTCCTGATTGTATTTTTACTGTAACATCAGTTCTGTGGCACTCACAGTTTTAAAAAGTGTTTTCTTTCCAAAGCTGTCAATTATATGCATAGTCATGCATCTTTTCGTGACAAAATATCTTGTTTAAAACGGGAACGTTTTTCATCCAAAAATTAAAAGAGCGCCCCCTATATCGAAGAAGTTAACTGAGGAGTGGCTTCCTTATGGCCACTCTACCATAAAGGCCTTTGCTCCCAAGTGGCACAGTGGTCTAAGGCACTGCATCTCAGTGCAAGGGGTGTCACTACAGTCCCTGCTTTGAATCCAGGCTGTATCACATCTGGATGTGATTGGGAGTCCCACAGGGTGGAACAAAAAGGGTAGCACAAAACAAGCCTGATTGGTGGAGTGCTGCAGAGATGGTTGTACTTCTGGAAGGTTCTCCCATCTCCACAGAGGAACTCTGATTTGTGACCTGTTGCCACAAGAAAAGGACAACCAGTGAAGAACAAACACCATTGTAAATACAACCCTTATTTATTATTTATATATATATATATAATATTACATTTAAAAGGACTCTATTCTATTCCTTTGAAAATGTTGTGAGTGTAATGTTTACTGTTAATTTGGTATTGTTTATTTCACTTTTGTTTATTATCTACTTCACTTGCTTTGGCAATGTTAACACATGTTTCCTATGTCAATAAAGCCCTTTGAATTGAATTCAGGGAGAGAGAGAATTTACGCTTCACAGGCTAGGATGTATGCAGACACACACACACAAACACACACACACACACACAAAAACACACACTCCTTCCACCCCTCTCATGAAGCATCCTGTAAGAGAGAGCCCACTGGTAATTATGTAAACCCCAGCTGTAACTACACCCAGTTCATCCCTTCCTCTTCCTGTGTGATGGACTACCAACATGTCTCTAAAGTCAGTCCAACTCCTCAATTCCCTTCCTATGAAAACAGAAAGAGCGTCCAGTGAATGAGAACAGAATAATCTGTAATTCTGTTTCATTGATAAATGGAATACCCCCCTCCCCTCCTCCCCCAGCGCCTAGGGGCATCCTGTTACCCTCTGAATGGGAGCCCTTCTTATCAGACATCTGAATAGCAGCCCTTCTTATCAGACATCTGAATAGCAGCCCTTCTTACTATGACCTGTGCTCCTTCACTGAAACACATGCCCAATAACCTCCTCTGCCCAATAACCTCCTCTGCCCAATAACCTCCTCTGCCCAATAACCTCCTCTGCCCAATAACCTCCTCTGCCCAATAACCTCCTCTGCCCAATAACCTCCTCTGCCCAATAACTTCCTCTGCCCAATAACTTCCTCTGCCCAATAACCTCCTCTGCCCAATAACCTCCTCTGCCCAATAACCTCCTCTGCCCAATAACTTCCTCTGCCCAATAACCTCCTCTGCCCAATAACCTCCTCTGCCCAATAACCTCCTGTGACCAAAAATCTCCTCTGCCCAATAACTTCCTCTGCCCAATAACCTCCTCTGCCCAATAACCTTCTCTGCCCAATAACTTCCTCTGCCCAATAACCTCCTCTGCCCAATAACCTCCTCTGCCCAATAACCTCCTCTGACACCTTCCTCTTTAATAATGCCAATAACAAAAGTGAGAAAACCCCAGTCTGTTGCTCTCTCTGTCTCACTTTCATTCAGCCACCCCCCACCCCCTCCTCTCCCTGTCCTGGTTCCCCCTCCCCTCCTCTCTCTGCCCTGGTTCCCTTCTCCTCTCTCTGCCCTGCTTCCCCCATCGTCTCTCTGCCCTGGTTCCCCCCACCCCCTCCTCTCTCTGCCCTGGTTCCCCCACCGCACCCCATCCTCTCCATGCCCTGGTTCCCCTCAACCCCTCCTCTCTCTGCCTTGGTTCCTCCCACCCTGTCCTCTCCCTGCATTGGTTCCCCCCATCCCCCTCCTCTCTCTGCCCTGGTTCCCCCCACCCCCTCCTCTCCCTGCCCTGGTTCCCCCTCCCCTCCTGTCTCTGCCCTGGTTCCCTTCTCCTCTCTCTGCCCGGGCTCTCCTTAGCCCGTTGGGGAGTTGCAGTGATGAGACAAGATCGCTATTGTAGATCACGAGATTGGGGAGAAAAAAGGGGTTCCCCCATCCCCCTCCTCCCTCTGCCCTGGTTCCCCCTCCCCCTCATCTCTGCCCTGGTTCCCCCTCCTCTCTCTGCCCTGGTACCCCCATCCTCTCTCTGCTCTGGTGCCCCCCACCCCCTCCTCTCCCAGCCCTGGTTCCCCCCACCACGTCCTCTCCCTGCCCTGGTTCCCCCTCCCCCTCCTCTCTCTGCCCTGGTTACCCCCACCCCCTCCTCTATCTGCCCTGGTTCCCCCCACCCCTCCTCTCTCTGCCCTGGTTCCCCCCCCACCCCCACCTCTCCCTAACCTGGTGCCCCCACCCCCTCCTCTCTCTTTGCCCTGGTTCCCCACCCCCTCCTCTCCCAGCCCTGGTTCCCCCCACCACGTCCTCTCCCTGCCCTGGTTCCCCCTCCCCCTCCCTCTCTCTGCCCTGGTTACCCCCACCCCTCCTCTATCTGCCCTGGTTCCCCCACCCCTCCTCTCTCTGCCCTGGTTCCCCCACCCCCACCTCTCCCTAACCTGGTGCCCCCCACCCCCTCCTCTCTTTGCCCTGGTTCCCCTCCCCCTCCTCTCTCTGCCCTGGTTGCCCCCGCCCCATCCTCTCTATGTCCTGGTTCCACCCACCCCCTCCCCTCTATGTCCTGGTTCGCCCCTCCTCTCTCTGCCCTGGTTGCCCCCACCCCCTCCTCTCTATTTCCTGGTTTCCCACTCCTCTCTCTGCCCTGGTTCCCCCCATCCTCTCTCTGCCCTGGTTCCCCCCACCCCCACCTCTCTCTGCCCTGGTTACCCCCACCCCCTCCTCCCTCTGCTCTGGTGCCCCCCACCCCCTCCTCTCCCTGCCCTGGTTCCCCCACCACGTCCTCTCCCTGCCCTGGTTCCCCCCCTCCCCCTCCTCTCTCTGCCCTGGTTACCCCCACCCCCTCCTCTATCTGCCCTGGTTCCCCCCACCCCATCCTCTCCCTGCCCTGGTTCCCCCTCCCCTCCCCTCTCTCTGCCCTGGTTCCCCCATCCCCCCTCCCCTCCCTGCCCTGGTTCCCCCTCCCCCTTCTCTCTCTGCCCTGGTTCCCCCATCCCCCTCCTCTCTCTGCCCTGGTTCCCCCATCCCCCTCCTCTCTCTGCCCTGGTTCCCCCACCCCCTCCTCTCTCTGCCCTGGTTCCCCCCATCCCCCTCCTCTCTCTGACCTGGTTCCCCCTCCCCCTTCTCTCTCTGCCCTGGTTCCCCCCATCCCCCTCCTCTCTCTGCCCTGGTTCCCCCCATCCCCCTCCTCTCTCTGCCCTGGTTCTCCTGTTAAGTTCAGTTGGCCAGATAGATAGCGCTCTCCATCCCAGTGAATATGTACCGTCGTTAAACCAACCTACAGGAGTCCTGGAGACCTCTTCATCACCTCACAAAACACATCTCTCAATTTAAGGGCTTAACTGACACGGGAAACATGTTTACATTGCCAAAGCAAATGAAATAGAAAATGAACAAAAGTTAAATAAACACTGTAAACATTATACTCTCCATGTTTTGTCAGCCTGTCTCTCTCTCTCTCTCTCTCTCTCTCTCTCTCTCTTTCTCTCTCTCTCTCTCTCTCTCTTTCTCTCTCTCTCTCTCTCTCTCTCTCTCTCTCTCTCTCTCTCTCTCTCTCTCTCTCTCTCTCTCTCTCTCTCTCTGTCTCTCTCTGTCTCTCTCTCTCTCTCTCTCTCTCTCTCTCTCTCTCTCTCTCTTTCTCTCTCTCTCTCTCTCTCTCTCTCTCTCTCTCTCTCTCTTTATCTGTGTCCCCCTCTCTCCTTTGTCTCTATCTCATCTCTGTTTTATGTGCCCTAGCTGACTGTATTGTTGTGAAGAGGGCAACAGGTGGAGAGAACGACTCAGCAGGAGGAAGATCTACGAGGGAGAGATGGTGAGATGGTGTGTCTGTACACACTATAGAGACAAAGGTGATAATGAAGACGCCGATGAAGATGATGTTCTACAATTATGTAACTCCGTGTCTTCAAACCCCAAAATGTCACTCTCACTCACTCACTCACTCACTCACTCACTCACTCACTCACTCACTCACTCACTCACTCACTCACTCACTCACTCACTCACTCACTCACTCACTCACTCACTCACTCACTCACTCACTCACTCACTCACTCACTCACTCACTGTTCTCTCCATTCCCTCCTCTCGCTCCTCTTCATTAGCTGGTAGTGTAATGAGGTCAGGACATTACCCCATTAGGGTCAGTCAGGAGGAAGCAACACATCCATCCCCTTATCTCTCTCCCCTTTTTCCACTGACACACAAATAATGGAACAGACCCCCACTCTCTCCCTCTATCAGACCCCCATTCTCTCCCTCTATCAGACCCCCACTCTCTCCCTCTGTCATGCTCTCTCTCTTTCTCTCATATGCACACACAGTCTCAAGCACTCTCAGTCCCTCCCTGCCTGCCTACCTCCCTCTCTCCATCAGTCAGTCTCTCCCTGCCTGCCTCTCTCTATCCCTCAGTCCCTCCCGGCCTGCCTACCTCCCTCTCTCTATCCCTCAGTCTCTCCCTGCCTGCCTCTCTCTATCCCTCAGTCCCTCCCTGCCTGCCTCTCTCTATCCGTCAGTCCCTCCCTGCCTCCCTACCTCCCTCTCTCCATCCCTCAGTCCCTCCCTACCTCCCTCTCTCCATCCCTCAGTCCCTCCCTACCTCCCTCTCTCCATCCCTCAGTCCCTCCCTACCTCAGTCTCCCTCTCTCCATCCCTCAGTCCCTCCCTACTTCCCTCTCTCCATCCCTCAGTCCCTCCCTACCTCCCTCTCTCCATCCCTCAGTCTCTCCCTAGCTGCCTCTCTCCATCCCTCAGTCTCTCCCTGGCTCCCTCTCTCCATCCCTCAGTCCCTCCCTACCTGCCTCTCTCCATCCCTCAGTCCCTCCGTACCTCCCTCTCTCCATCCCTCAGTCTCTCCCTGCCTGCCTCTCTCCATCCCTCAGTCCCTCCCTACATCCCTCTCTCCATCCCTCAGTCTCTCCCTGCCTGCCTCTCTCCATCCCTCAGTCCCTCCCTACCTCCATCCCTCAGTCTGTCCCTAGCTGCCTCTCTCCATCCCTCAGTCTCCCCCTGCCTCCCTCTCTCCATCCCTCAGTCTCTCCCTACCTCCCTCTCTCCATCCCTCAGTCTCTCCCTACCTCCCTCTCTCCATCCCTCAGTCTCTCCCTACCTCCCTCTCTCCATCCCTCAGTCTCCCCCTGCCTCCCTCTCTCCATCCCTCAGTCTCTCCCTAGCTGCCTCTCTCCCTCTCTCCATCCCTCAGTCTCCCCCTGCCTCCCTCTCTCCATCCCTCAGTCTCTCCCACCTCCCTCTCTCTATCCCTCAGTCCCTCCCTGCCTGCCTACCTCCCTCTCTCCATCCCTCAGTCTCCCCCTGCCTCCCTCTCTCCATCCCTCAGTCTCTCCCTACCTCCCTCTCTCCATCCCTCAGTCCCTCCCTAGCTGCCTCTCTCCATCCCTCAGTCTCTCCCTAGCTGCCTCTCTCCATCCCTCAGTCCCTCTCTCCATCCCCCAGTCCCTCTCTCCATCCCTCAGTCTCTCCCTGGCTCCCTCTCTCCATCCCTCAGTCCCTCTCTCCATCCCTCAGTCCCTCTCTCCATCCCTCAGTCTCTCCCTACCTCCATCTCTCCATCCCTCAGTCCCTCTCTCCATCCCTCAGTCCCTCTCTCCATCCCTCAGTCCCTCCTTACCTCCCTCTCTCCATCCCTCAGTCTCTCCCTACCTCCCTCTCTCCATCCCTCAGTCCCTCTCTCCATCCCTCAGTCTCTCCCTAGCTCCCCAAAGAGATAATTCATTTCTTGGCATTAGTGTGAAATACTGAAAAGTCATTGCTTAGTGCCTTCCTCTGTAATACCCCTGTCTGTCCATCTGTTTTCCTTTAAACCCTCTAGTCTAAGCCAATAGAAACAAATTGAATATTAGTGCAGGCATTGTTTGCAGAAAACAAGATAACCCATTATAGTGACTGAAAACAATCATGTACTTCTATTAAACAGATGTCTGTCATTCAACCTATTATTTAAACATTGGAAACAGATGATGTAGTGGCTAATCAAAATCACCTTTATTCGCTAAGTTCATTTACACAGACTCAGAATGTTACCTGGTGATATGGTGCTGCTAGTGTTAGACAACATACTCAGATGTTACCTGGTGATATGGTGCTGATAGACAACATACTCAGAATGTTACCTGGTGATATGGTGCTGCTAGTGATAGACAACATACTCAGAATGTTACCTGGTGATATGGTGCTGCTAGTGATAGACAACATACTCAGAATGTTACCTGGTGATATGGTGCTGATAGACAACATACTCAGAATGTTACCTGGTGATATGGTGCTGCTAGACAACATACTCAGAATGATACCTGGTGATATGGTGCTGCTAGTGATAGACAACATACTCAGAATGTTACCTGGTGATATGGTGCTGTTAGTGATAGACAACATACTCAGAATGATACCTGGTGATATGGTGCTGCTAGTGATAGACAACATACTCAGAATGTTACCTGGTGATATGGTGCTGCTAGTGATAGACAACATACTCAGAATGTTACCTGGTGATATGGTGCTGCTAGTGATAGACAACATACTCAGAATGTTACCTGGTGATATGGTGCTGTTAGTGATAGACAACATACTCAGAATGTTACCTGGTGATATGGTGCTGCTAGTGATAGACAACATACTCAGAATGTTACCTGGTGATATGGTGCTGTAGTGATAGACAACATACTCAGAATGTTACCTGGTGATATGGTGCTGCTAGTGATAGACAACATACTCAGAATGTTACCTGGTGATATGGTGCTGCTAGTGATAGACAACATACTCAGAATGTTACCTGGTGATATGGTGCTGCTAGTGATAGACAACATACTCAGATTGTTACCTGGTGATATGGTGCTGTTAGTGATAGACAACATACTCAGAATGTTACCTGGTGATATGGTGCTGCTAGTGATAGACAACATACTCAGAATGTTACCTGGTGATATGGTGCTGTAGTGATAGACAACATACTCAGAATGTTACCTGGTGATATGGTGCTGCTAGTGATAGACAACATACTCAGAATGTTACCTGGTGATATGGTGCTGCTAGTGATAGACAACATACTCAGATTGTTACCTGGTGATATGGTGCTGTTAGTGATAGACAACATACTCAGAATGTTACCTGGTGATATGGTGCTGCTAGTGATAGACAACATACTCAGAATGTTACCTGGTGATATGGTGCTGCTAGACAACATACTCAGAATGTTACCTGGTGATATGGTGCTGCTAGTGATAGACAACATACTCAGATTGTTACCTGGTGATATGGTGCTGTTAGTGATAGACAACATACTCAGAATGTTACCTGGTGATATGGTGCTGCTAGTGATAGACAACATACTCAGAATGTTACCTGGTGATATGGTGCTGCTAGTGATAGACAACATACTCAGATTGTTACCTGGTGATATGGTGCTGCTAGTGATAGACAACATTTAGAGACAGAATATAGACAACAGAGTTTAAACAACGTTTCCATACATGAAATACAACTAGGTAGAGTGGTTTCTCTACATTATATACAACTAGGTAGAGTGGTTTCTCTACATTATATACAACTAGGTAGAGTGGTTTCTCTACATTATATATAACTATGTAGAGTGGTTTCTCTACATGATATATAACCAGGTAGAGTGGTTTCTCTACATTATATACAACTAGGTAGAGTGGTTTCTCTACATGATATATAACTAGGTAGAGTGGTTTCTCTACATGATATATAACTAGGTAGAGTGGTTTCTCTACATGATATATAACTAGGTAGAGTGGTTTCTCTACATGATATATAACCAGGTAGAGTGGTTTCTCTACATGATATATAACTAGGTAGAGTGGTTTCTCTACATTATACAACTAGGTAGAGTGGTTTCTCTACATGATATATAACTAGGTAGAGTGGTTTCTCTACATGATATATAACTAGGTAGAGTGGTTTCTCTACATTATATACAACTAGGTAGAGTGGTTTCTCTACATGATATACAACTAGGTAGAGTGGTTTCTAGACATTATATACAACTAGGTAGAGTGGTTTCTCTACATGATATACAACTAGGTAGAGTGGTTTCTAGACATTATATACAACTAGGTAGAGTGGTTTCTCTACATTATATATAACTATGTAGAGTGGTTTCACTACATTATATACAACTAGGTAGAGTGGTTTCTCTACATTATATACAACTAGGTAGAGTGGTTTCTCTACATTATATACACCTAGGTAGAGTGGTTTCTCTACATTATATACACCTAGGTAGAGTGGTTTCTCTACATCAGGGGTGTCAAAGTCAAATGGACGGAGGGCCAAATAAAAAAATCAGCTACAAGACGAGGGCCGGACTGTTCGAATGTTCATTGAAAAATTTTTAAATGACGCATATAGTCTAGTGAACCTAATTGAACCTACTGAAAACCTAACAAATATATTACAATATGATCAGATAAATAAAGCAATATTTTCTTATGGCTCTGTCAGTAATCTTTAATTTTCAACAGACACAAAAGACAAATTTCCTTTATATAAATATCCCCATAACATGAACATTAAATGAAAGAAACCGGTATTCAAGGCACCATCAGTAGACTATATTTTCTATTTTAGCAAAAGTGGGCTAAATTTACTTCAAAGAAAAAACAATAATAGCAATTTTCTATCATCCACTCAACTGAAATATTTTTAAAATATAATTGGATTGAAATACAAAAAAATAAAGTGCAAAAATCTATTAATCAAAAACAACACTTTGTTTAAGGAGAAGTAACATGCAGTGAAAACAAATATTAAATTTTAACTTTTAAACTTGAACTGAGTAAAAACTCTAAATATGTGATTGCACAGTAATGTTCACTTGTTTGAGGTTGAGGGTGATACTTGGTGGTGTCCCATCTTTTCCACAAGTTCATCAATGTTCGGGGTAAGGCTCTGAGCTGAAGAAATCCTCAGAATTGAGTGGAGGTGTTCAGCAGTAAGTCGACTTCTGTGTGATGTTTTGTTCAGGTTCATCAAAGAAAACAGTTGTTCACACAGGTATGTGCTGCCAAACATAGACAACGTTTGAGCAGCCTGGATGCGCAGCTGGGGCATTGTGCCGGGAGGAAACGGGCGAACTCCGCAGCACCCACTGCCGCATATTTTGCCCTCAGTGCATCATTGCATTGAGGTCAATCAACTCCATTTGGAGGTTTGGTGGTGAGCTTTCCACGTCAACAGCAAATGGGTTACCGAGCAGTTCCAACCTGCTTTTTTGTGCTTCAAAGTCAGCAAATCGGCGTCGAAAGTCAGCGGCAAGCATACCTATTTTATCAGCCAACTGTGTGCTCGGGAACGCACTGGTAGAGAGCTTCTCTTTCATGGTCTGGCAGCTGGGAAAGTGGCTCAAATTTTCTTTCCGCATCTGCGTCTCCCACAGAGTCAGTTTGGTTTTAAATGCCTTCACTGTACTGTACATATCAGAGATGACACGATCCCGACCCTGCAGCTGCAAGTTTATTGCATTCAGATGACTCGTAATGTCACACAGAAAAGCCATTTCACACAGAAACATTTAGTCTCGGAGTTGTGTTGTGTCTTTCCCTTTGCTGTCCAAGAACAGACAAATCTCCTCACGAAGCTCGAAACATCTTTGAAGCACCTTTCCCTGGCTTAGCCATCGCACCTCTGTGTGAAAATTGACAACTGGGCAATGTCAGAAATGTCGGTGCTCTCATCCACAGCCAAGGAATATGCAATAAAATCTTTTCCCTTTTTCACAAGCTGCTCTTTTAGATTGATGGACAACTGGTCTACTCTCTCGGCAATGGTGTTTCTGCTCAGACTCACATTTAAAAAGAGTTGCCTTTTTTCTGGGCAAACTTCGTCACAAACTTTAATCATGCAGTTTTTGATGAAATCCCCCTCCGTAAATGGCCGGGCTGATTTAGCGATCTCTTCTGCCAAAATAAAACTGGCCTTGACAGCAGCCTGGCCTTGTGATTTGGCTTTTTTGAACAGAGCCTGTCGAGATTTGAGGCCTCGTTTTAATTCCTCTGCCTTTTGTAGCCTTTGTTCCATGTCCATATTCTTGTTTTTGTCCGCGTGTTTCGTTTCATAATGTCGTCTCAGATTATACTCTTTCAGTACCGCCACACTTTCTCCACACAGAAGACACACAGGTTTTCCAGCTACCTTCGTGAACATATACTCCGACTCCCACCTTGTTTGAAACCCCCGGTTCTCAGTATCCACCTTCCGTTTTGCCATTTTTGATGGGTATCTGAAAGTTAATTTTACTGTGATGCTGACGACTGCTGTGCCAATAAATATTGAAATGAAGCAGCCTACTGCTCGGTGCGTCACCTTTGCATTGTGGGAAATGTAGTATTGGTGCGTGTAAAAGATCTGCGGGCTGCCGGCTTGCTGCGGGCCGGTTCTAATAATAAATCAAGATCATCCCAGGGGCCGTAAAAAACCTTCTTGCGGGCCGGATGTGGCCCGCGGGCCTTGACTCTGACATATGTGCTCTACATTATATACAACTACAGTACCAGTCAAACGTTTGGACACACCTACTCATTCAAGGGTTTTTCTTTATATTTACTATCTTCTAAATTGTTGAACAATAGTGAACACATCAACACTATGAAATAACACATGGAATCTTGTAGTAACCAAAAAAGTGTTAAACAAATCAAAATATATTTTAGATTCTTCGAAGTAGCCACCCTTTGCCTTGATTACAGCTTTGCACACTCTTGGCGGTCATATGTACATATGAAAGGAGTAAAACACTATACAAGCATTATTAAAGGGACCAGTGTTCCATTATTAAAGTGACCAGTGTTCCATTATTAAAGGGACCAGTGTTCCATTATTAATGGGACCAGTGTTCCATTATTAAAGTGACCAGTGTTCCATTATTAAAGGGACCAGTGTTCCATTATTAAAGTGACCAGTGTTCCATTATTAAAGTGATCAGTGTTCCATTATTAAAGGGACCAGTGTTCCATTATTAAAGTGACCAGTGTTCCATTATTAAAGTGACCAGTGTTCCATTATTAAAGTGACCAGTGTTCCATTATTAAAGGGACCAGTGTTCCATTACTAAAGGGACCAGTGTTCCATTATTAAAGTGATCAGTGTTCCATTATTAAAGGGACCAGTGTTCCATTATTAAAGTGACCAGTGTTCCATTATTAAAGTGGCCAGTGTTCCATTATTAAAGTGACCAGTGTTCCATTATTAAAGGGACCAGTGTTCCATTATTAAAGGGACCAGTGTTCCATTATTAAAGTGACCAGTGTTCCATTATTAAAGTGATTAGTGTTCCATTATTAAAGTGACCAGTGATTCCATGTCTATGTATATAGGGCAGCAGCCTCTAAGGTGCAGGGTTGAGTAGCCGGGTGGTAGCCGCCTAGTGAAAGTGACTAAGTTCAGGGCAGGGTACTGGGCAGAGGCCAGCATTTAACAGTCTGATGTCCTTGAGATAGAAGCTGTTTTTCAGTGTTTAGTTCCCAGCTATGATGCACCTGTACTGACCTCGCCTTCTGGATGTTGGAGCTGTGAACAGGCTGTGGCTCCGGTGCTGTAGGTGTCCTGGAGGGCAGGCAGGCAGTATGCCCCCGGTGATGCATTGTGGCGGTGCCTTGCAGTTGCAGGCGGTGCAGTTGCCGTACCAGGCGGGTGATACAGCCCAACACGATGCTCTCATTGGTTCACCTGCAAAAGTTTGCACGGGTCTTAGGGGCTAAGCCGAATTTCTTCAGCCTCTTGAGGTTGAAGAGGCGCTGTTGCGTCTTCTTCACAACACTGTCTATGTGTGGGTGGACCATTTCAGATTGTCAGTGATGTGTACGCCGAGGAACTTGTCACCTTCTCTGCGGTCCCGTCGAGGTGGATGGGGGCGTGCTCCCTCTGCTGTCTCCTGAAGTCCACGATCAGCTCTTCTAGAAACAGAGTATCAATCTGTTGTCTCCAGATACAGAGTATTGATATATTGTCTCTGTACACAGAGTATCAATCTGTTGTCTCTGTACACAGAGTATCAATCTGTTGTCTCTGTACACAGAGTATCAATCTGTTATACAAAGAGTATCAATCTGTTGTCTCTGTACACAGAGTATTGATCTGTTGTCTCTGTACACAGAGTATCAATCTGTTGTCTCTGTACACAGAGTATTGATATATTGTCTCTGTACACAGAGTATCAATCTGTTGTCTCTGTACACAGAGTATCAATCTGTTGTCTCTGTACACAGAGTATCAATCTGTTATACAAAGAGTATCAATCTGTTGTCTCTGTACACAGAGTATTGATCTGTTGTCTCTGTACACAGAGTATCAATCTGTTATACAAAGAGTATCAATCTGTTGTCTCTGTACACAGAGTATTGATCTGTTGTCTCTGTACACAGAGTATCAATCTGTTGTCTCTGTACACAGAGTATTGATCTGTTGTCCCTAGGCACAGAGTATTGATCTGTTGTCCCTAGGCACAGAGTATTGATCTGTTGTCTCTGTACACAGAGTATTGATCTGTTGTCTCTGTACACAGAGTATTGATCTGTTGTCCCTAGGCACAGAGTATTGATCTGTTGTCCCTAGGCACAGAGTATTGATCTGTTGTCTCTGTACACAGAGTATTGATCTGTTG
Organism: Oncorhynchus nerka; assembly: GCF_034236695.1. Lineage (NCBI taxonomy): Eukaryota > Metazoa > Chordata > Actinopteri > Salmoniformes > Salmonidae > Oncorhynchus > Oncorhynchus nerka. The sequence continues at coordinate 95,899,553 of NC_088409.1, forward strand.
TCTCTGTACACAGAGTATTGATCTGTTGTCCCTAGGCACAGAGTATTGATCTGTTGTCCCTAGGCACAGAGTATTGATCTGTTGTCCCTAGGCACAGAGTATTGATCTGTTGTCTCTGTACACAGAGTATTGATCTGTTGTCCCTAGGCACAGAGTATTGATCTGTTGTCTCTGTACACAGAGTATTGATCTGTTGTCTCTGTACACAGAGTATTGATCTGTTGTCTCTGTACACAGAGTATTGATCTGTTGTCTCTGTACACAGAGTATTGATATGTTGTCCCTAGGCACAGAGTATTGATCTGTTGTCCCTAGGCACAGAGTATTGATCTGTTGTCTCTGTACACAGAGTATTGATCTGTTGTCCCTGTACACAGAGTATTGATCTGTTGTCCCTAGGCACAGAGTATTGATCTGTTGTCCCTAGGCACAGAGTATTGATCTGTTGTCCCTAGGCACAGAGTATTGATCTGTTGTCCCTAGGCACAGAGTATTGATCTGTTGTCTCTGTACACAGAGTATCAATCTGTTGTCTCTATACACAGAGTATTGATATATTGTCTCTATACACAGAGTATTGATATATTGTCTCTATACACAGAGTATTGATCTGTTGTCTCTATACACAGAGTATCAATCTGTTGTCTCTATACACAGAGTATTGATATATTGTCTCTATACACAGAGTATTTGTCAGGTTTTGGCCAGGGTTGTTCCGGTTTTTGGTCACTAGATGCCCCCATTGTGCCTTTTGACCTTTTGTTTTCCCTTGATCCCCATTATTATTTGCACCTGTGCCTCGTTTCCCCTGATTGTATTTAAACCCTTTGTTTTCCTCAGTCCTTTGCTCTGTGTTTGTATGTTAGCACCCAGCCCTAGTACTCTGTGTACTCTTGTTAATCCCGGTGGACTCTCTTGTGGAATTCTGTTTTTTGTTCTTGTTTGTTTGTTTTTTTGAGTATTTTTTGAGGCTTTTTGTGCTATACCTTCCACCTTGTGGATTTACCTTTTTGTCTTGGAGGATTACCTTTGTTCTTGTGGAATTCCTTTTGAAGTTGTGGAGTTATATGTTTTCCTGAAGAACTTCATTTTTTACTTCATTAAATACATCATCTCAAGTACTGCTGTGTCTGCCTCATCTTCTGGGTTCTGCCAACTATTCGTGGCTCAGTTGGTTAAGTGACTGTTTCTCACTCCGGAGACCCGGGTTCGTAACCGGGTCCTGACAGTATTGATATATTGTCTCTATACACAGAGTATTGATCTGTTGTCTCTATACACAGAGCATCAATCTGTTGTCTCTATACACAGAGTATTGATATATTGTCTCTATACACAGAGTATTGATATATTGTCTCTATACACAGAGTATTGATCTGTTGTCTCTATACACAGAGTATCAATCTGTTGTCTCTATACACAGAGTATTGATATATTGTCTCTATACACAGAGTATTGATATATTGTCTCTATACACAGAGTATTGATATATTGTCTCTATACACAGAGTATTGATATATTGTCTCTATACACAGAGTATTGATCTGTTGTCTCTATACACAGAGCATCAATCTGTTGTCTCTATACACAGAGTATTGATCTGTTGTCTCTATACACAGAGTATCAATCTGTTGTCTCTAGGCACAGAGTATTGATCTGTTGTCTCTATAAACAGAGTATTGATCTGTTGTCTCTGTACACAGAGTATCAATCTGTTGTCTCTATACACAGAGTATTGATCTGTTGTCTCTGTACACAGAGTATGAATCTGTTGTCTCTGTACACAGAGTATTTGATATATTGTCTCTATACACAGTAGAGTATTGATATGTTGTTGCCCCAGCTCCATAACCACCAAACACTAATCATATTTATCTCAGGCCATCACACACACACACACACACACACACACACACATTTATTTTTTATTTCACCTTTATTTAACCAGGTAGGCTAGTTGAGAACAAGTTCTCATTTGCAACTGCGACCTGGCCAAGATAAAGCATAGCAGTGTGAACAGACAACACAGAGTTACACATGGAGTAAACAATTAACAAGTCAATAACACAGTAGAAAAAAAAATGGGCAGTCTATATACAATGTGTGCAAAAGGCATGAGGAGGTAGGCGAATAATACAATTTTGCAGATTAACACTGGGGTGATAAATGATCAGATGGTCATGTACAGGTAGAGATATTGGTGTGCAAAAGAGCAGAAAAGTAAATAAATAAATAAAAAACAGTATAAAAACAGTATGGGAATGAGGTAGGTGAAAATGGGTGGGCTATTTACCAATAGACTATGTACAGCTGCAGCGATCGGTTAGCTGCTCGGATAGCTGATGTTTGAAGTTGGTGAGGGAGATAAAAGTCTCCAACTTCAGCGATTTTTGCAGTTCGTTCCATTCACAGGCAGCAGAGTACTGGAACGAAAGGCGGCCAAATGAGGTGTTGGCTTTAGGGATGATCAGTGAGATACACCTGCTGGAGCGTGTGCTACGGATGGGTGTTGCCATCGTGACCAGTGAACTGAGATAAGGCGGAGCTTTACCTAGCATGAACTTGTAGATGACCTGGAGCCAGTGGGTCTGGCGACGAATATGTAGCGAGGGCCAGCCGACTAGAGCATACAAGTCGCAGTGGTGGGTGGTATAAGGTGCTTTGGTGACAAAACGGATGGCACTATGATAGACTGCATCCAGTTTGCTGAGTAGAGTGTTGGAAGCCATTTTGTAGATGACATCGCCGAAATCGAGGATCGGTAGGATAGTCAGTTTTACTAGGGTAAGCTTGGCGGCGTGAGTGAAGGAGGCTTTGTTGCGGAATAGAAAGCCGACTCTTGATTTGATTTTCGATTGGAGATGTTTGATGTGAGTCTGGAAGGAGAGTTTGCAGTCTAGCCAGACACCTAGGTACTTATAGATGTCCACATATTCAAGGTCGGAAACCATCCAGGGTGGTGATGCTAGTCGGGCATGCGGGTGCAGGCAGCGATCGGTTGAAAAGCATGCATTTGGTTTTACTCGCGTTTAAGAGCAGTTGGAGGCCACGGAAGGAGTGCTGTATGGCATTGAAGCTCGTTTGGAGGTTAGATAGCACAGTGTCCAATGACGGGCCGAAAGTATATAGAATGGTGTCGTCTGCGTAGAGGTGGATCAGGGAATCGCAAGAGCAACATCATTGATAAATACAGAGAAAAGAGTCGGCCCGAGAATTGAACCCTGTGGCACCCCCATAGAGACTGCCAGAGGACCGGACAGCATGCCCTCCGATTTGACACACTGAACTCTGTCTGCAAAGTAATTGGTGAACCAGGCAAGGCAGTCATCCGAGAAACCGAGGCTATTGAGTCTGCCGATAAGAATATGGTGATTGACAGAGTCGAAAGCCTTGGCGAGGTCGATGAAGACTGCTGCACAGTACTGTCTTTTATCGATGGCGGTTATGATATCGTTTAGTACCTTGAGCGTGGCTGAGGTGCACCCGTGAACGGCTCGGAAACCAGATTGCACAGCGGAGAAGGTACGGTGGGATTCGAGATGGTCAGTGACCTGTTTGTTGACTTGACTTTCGAAGACCTTAGATAGGCAGGGCAGGATGGATATAGGTCTATAGCAGTTTGGGTCCAGGGTGTCTCCCCCTTTGAAGAGGGGGATGACTGCGGCAGCTTTCCAATCCTTGGGGATCTCAGACGATATGAAAGAGAGGTTGAACAGGCTGGTAATAGGGGTTGCGACAATGGCGGCAGATAGTTTCAGAATCCAGATTGTCAAGCCCAGCTGATTTGTACGGGTCTAGGTTTTGCAGCTCTTTCAGAACAACTGCTATCTGGATTTGGGTAAAGGAGAACCTGGAGAGGCTTGGGCGAGGAGCTGCGGGGGGGGGCGGAGCTGTTGGCCGAGGTTGGAGTAGCCAGGCGGAAGGCATGGCCAGCCGTTGAGAAGTGCTTATTGAAGCTTTCGATAATCGTGGATTTATCGGTGGAGACCGTGTTACCTAGCCTCAGTGCAGTGGGCAGCTGGGAGGAGGTGCTCTTGTTCTCCATGGACTTCACAGTGTCCCAGAACTTTTTGGAGTTGGAGCTACAGGATGCAAACTTCTGCCTGAAGAAGCTGGCCTTAGCTTACACACTGACTGCGTGTATTGGTTCCTGACTTCCCTGAACAGTTGCATATCACGGGGGCTATTCGATGCTATTGCAGTCCGCCACAGGATGTTTTTGTGCTGGTCGAGGGCAGTCAGGTCTGGAGTGAACCAAGGGCTGTATCTGTTCTTGGTTCTGCATTTTTTGAACGGAGCATGCTTATCTAAAATGGTGAGGAAGTTACTTTTAAAGAATGACCAGGCATCCTCAACTGACGGGATGAGGTCAATGTCCTTCCAGGATACCCGGGCCAGGTCGATTAGAAAGGCCTGCTCACAGAAGTGTTTTAGGGAGCGTTTGACAGTGATGAGGGGTGGTCGTTTGACTGCGGCTCCGTGGCGGATACAGGCAATGAGGCAGTGATCGCTGAGATCCTGGTTGAAGACAGCGGAGGTGTATTTGGAGGGCCAGTTGGTCAGGATGACGTCTATGAGGGTGCCCTTGTTTACAGAGTTAGGGTTGTACCTGGTGGGTTCCTTGATGATTTGAGTGAGATTGAGGGCATCTAGCTTACATTGTAGGACTGCCGGGTGTTATGCATATCCCAGTTTAGGTCACCTAACAGAACAAACTCTGAAGCTAGATGGGGGGCGATCAATTCACAAATGGTGTCCAGGGCACAGCTGGGAGCTGAGGGTGGCCGGTAGCAGGCGGCAACAGTGAGAGACTTATTTCTGGAGAGGGTAATTTTCAAAATTAGTAGTTCGAACTGTTTGGGTATGGACCTGGAAAGTATGACATTACTTTGCAGGCTATCTCTGCAGTAGACTGCAACTCCGCCCCCTTTGGTAGTTCTATCTTGACGGAAGATGTTATAGTTGGGTATGGAAATCTCTGAATTTTTGGTGGCCTTCCTGAGCCAGGATTCAGACACGGCAAGGACATCAGGGTTAGCAGAGTGTGCTAAAGCAGTGAGTAAAACAAACTTAGGGAGGAGGCTTCTGATGTTGACATGCATAAAACCAAGGCTTTTTCGATCACAGAAGTCAACAAATGAGGGTACCTGGGGACATGCAGGGCCTGGGTTTACCTCCACATCACTCGCGGAACAGAGAAGGAGTAGTATGAGGGTGCGGCAAAAGGCTATCAAAACTGGTCGCCTAGAGCGTTGGGGGCAGAGGATAAGAGGAGCAGGTTTCTGGGCATGGTAGAATATATTCAGGGCATAATGCGCAGACAGGGGTATGGTGGGGTGCGGGTACAGCGGAGGTAAGCCCAGGCACTGGGTGATGATGAGACAGGTTGTATCTCTGGACATGCTGGTTGTAATGGGTGAGGTCACCGCATGTGTGGGAGGTGGGACAAAGGAGGTAACAGGGGTATGCAGAGTGGGTCTAGGGGCTCCATTGTGAACTAAAACAATTATAACTAACCTGAACAACAGTATACAAGGCATATTGACATCTGAGAGAGACATACAGCGAGGCATACAGTAATCACAGGTGTTGAATTTGGAAAGCTAGCTAAAAACAGTAGGCGAGGCTAATCCGCTAGCACAACAAACAGCAGGTAAAATGGCATTGACTAGGCAACGGGGCCGACAGGTAAGACAAACAAGCAGAAAGGAGTACCGTGATTAATGGACAGTCCAGCGTGCGTCAGCTATGTAGCCAAGAGATCAGTGTCCAGGGGGCAGCGGTGGATGGGCAGGGGGGCTGGGCTGGCGAGTGTTATCCAGGTTTTTTTTTAAACTAACAATGACTAACTAGCTTGTAGCTAGTTAGCTGGTTAGCGTCTGGAGGTTCTTGAGTGTGTCATAAAAATAAAAATAAGAGTAAAAGTAATAGCGATTCCGTATCACATTGGGTGAGGCAGGTTTCCGGAAGGTATAAACAAATAAAAAATCAAAAAGAGATTGGGGTCAGAGAGTGATTGGGACGCGGTGGTTCAGACGGTTAGCAGGCCTGTGCTAACAAGCTAACAGTTCGTAGGCCCGAGCTAGACAAGGTAGCAGTTAGCGGACCGGAGCTTGACAAGCTAGCCGTTAGCAGGCCGAATTAGCAAGCAGGGAGATAGCGAGGGCTAGAGAGTTAACCTTTGGGGGACGTCGCGATGGGGTGAGTCTGTTTATTCCTCTTCATGCGGTGAGCTGGAGATACAGCGATTCAGAAAGCTCGCGGGCCTTGGCCAGCAGATGGATCTTTGGCGATGTCGCAGCGGAAAAGCCTGTTGAAACCCCCTCGGACGATTATGTCGGCGGACCAGTCGTGATGGATCGGCGGGGCTCCGTGTCGGCAGTAGAGGGTCAGTAGAGGGTCCAGGCCAATTGGCAAATTAGCTATTTTTGGACCTCTTCGGCTAGTCGGGAGATGGGCTTAGCTCGAGGCTAGCTCCAGGCTAACTGGTGCTTGCTCTGGGACAGAGACGTTAGCCAGGAGTAGCCACTCGGATTGCAGCTAGCTATTTACGATGATCCGGTATAAAGGTTCAGAGCTTGCGGTAGGAATCCGGAGATGTGGTAGAGAAAAAGCAGTCTGATATGCTTTGGGTAGATGTCGCGCTGGTGTCCTAGTTAGCGTTGAAGACCGCTAGCAGTGGCTAGCTACTAGCTAGTAGCTAGTTAGCTGGCTAGCTTCTGATGAGGGTTCCGATTCTAAAGTATAGAAAAAGCAGATCCGTACCACATTGGGTGATGCGGGTTGCAGGAGAGTATATTCAGCCTGTAGTTGGAAAGTGAGATTAAAATATGTACGAAATATATACAGAAAAAAAAAACGAGGAAAAACTATATTTACACTATACAGGACGGGACAAGACAAAACACACGTCCGACTGCTACGCCATCTTCTCCCTCCTCCAGTGTGGTCTATTTGAACAGGGGCTGTCCGGAGGGGCAGAGGTGATGATGAGGATGTGGGTTGTACATCATCAAACCCTGCGAGGCGCGTCAGAAGCAGCCATTATTGAATCAGCACTGCTTTGTTAAATCTGACACATGTCAGAACCAGGTGTAAACGGGGCTAGAGAAAGAGATAAATAGGACAGAGTGCTATAGACAGAGTCTGTTGGTCACTTCTTGTAGAAAATCGGATAGTGGAGAGAATCAAATCATATTAAATTGTATTTGTCACGTGTGCCGAATACAACTGGTGTAGACATTAGAGTGAAATGCTTACTTACATGGCCTTAACCAACAATGCAGTTAAAAAAAAAAAACACTATAAAAAAAAGAATAAGAAATAAAAGTAACAAATAATTAAAGAGCAGAAGTAAAATAACAATAGTGAGACCATTGTACCGCTACAGAGTCAATGTGAGGAGGTACCGGTTTTGTTGAGGTAATATGGACATGTAGGTAGAGTTATTAAAGTGACTATGCATAGATGATAACAACAGAGAGTAGCAGTGGTATAAAGTGGGGGGTGGGGGGGGGCAATCAGAGTGCTTGGGGTTGTAATCTGTTTAGAAGCCTCTTGGACCTAGATTTGGCGCGGTAGCAGAGAGAACAGTCTATGACTAGGGTGGCCTGAGTCTTTGACCATTTTTAGAAGGGAGATTATCAGAGTGCTTGGGAGGGGCACACTCCTTATAACAACATTGCCTTGAACAATAATCACACCCTTGTGTTAGTAACCGGATTAAAGTGTGAGGTGGGACAACTCAACAACTCAGATCTGATTGGTGGAGATGTCCATCCATCATCTCTCTTCCTCCACTCTGGCGACAGATGAAACTAGCTGTGATTAGAACCGGTAGAGCTATGGTATACTGGTGTCTGTAGAGACGGACAGACGTTATAAGACAGGTGTCTTGTAGGTGTGGCGGATACATACGGATTTCTGGCGATGTAACATCCGTTTTGGGATTTCACCTGTAATTCAGGAGAGCATATCTGAATAGGTTTTAAAAAGCCCGGTGTTTTTTTGAATGGATATCAATCGTGTTGTGGGTCTGTGTCCGTATTGATGAAACGTCTCAGAGTGCTGATCTCTGATCAGAATAGAATTTTAGAACACAATGAATAAGAATGCATGGACGGGGGGGGGCATCTGATCCTGGACCAGCTCTCCTACTTTTATGAATACAGGCCCTGGACATCTCTGGCTCAACATCTACACTATGGTTACAAAAGTATGTGGACACCCCATTCAAATGCATGGGTTCGGCTATTTCAGACACAACCTTTGCGGACGGGTGTATACAATCGAGCGCACAGCCACGCAATCTCCATAGACAAACATTGGCAGTAGAATGGCCCTTACTGAAGAGCTCAGTGACTTTCAACATGTCATCGTCATAGGATGCCACCTTTCCAACAAGTCAGTTTATCAAATATCTGCCCTGCTAGAGCTTCCCCGGTCAACTGCTAGTGCTGTTATTGAGAATTGGAAACGTCTAGGAGCAACAACGTCTAGGAGCTCAGCCGCGAAGTGGAATGCCACACAAGTTCACAAGGGGGACCTGATCCTAGATCCTTGTAGAATTGGAATGCCGACTGCGAGCCAGGCCTAACATCAGCCTGACCTCACGAATACTCTTGTGGCTAAATGGAAGCAAGTCCCTGCAGCAATGTTCCAACATCTAGTGGAAACCCTTCCCAGAAGAGTGGAGGCTGTTACATCAGCAATGTTCCTACATCTTGTGGAAAGCCTTCCCAGAACAGTGGAGGCTGTTATAGCAACAATGTTCCAACATCTTGTGGAAAGCCTTCCCAGAAGAGTGGAGGTTGTTATATCAGCAAAGGGGGATGTTGGACAAGCAGGTTTTCACATACTTTTGGTCATGTAGTTTACCAGTGGGCTATTAAAGGAGAGACCTCCATCTTGTGGCAACACTGTGAAGCACATCGAAGACATTGTAAAACATTTTACTGTCATATTTTTAGGACTCGTCTGGCTAGTAACTGATAAACCGATTCATGCATCTTTGACATCAACCAGAAATACTTTATTGTACGGAATCAGAATATACACTTTATAAATATATGTAAACTCCATTATGCATGTACTTTATAAATAAATCATATTGTGACAACAGAAAGTGTTTTTCTCCATATATGATTTTGGGCAATTTAAACCTTATTTGATGGATGGCTATGTTCAAATAGAAAAAACGAATTAGAATAGTCCGAATTTGCATGACATGTTAAACAGGTCCATTGCTCTTGATAACACAGCATTAGGCATTCCTCACTCTACCCACTATCATTATTCTACTTTCCATCCAGTCTTTGTCACTTTTTTAAATCTAATTTTAGAAATGTATCACATTTCAAATCAAATCAAATCTAATTGTATTTGTCACATACACATGGTTAGCAGATGTTAATGGTCACATGGTTAGCAGATGTTAATGGTCACATACACATGGTTAGCAGATGTTAATGCGAGTGTAGCGAAATGCTTGTGCTTCTAGTTCCGACAATGCAGTAATAACCAACAAGTAATCTAACTATCAATTCCAAAACTACTGTCTTATACACAGTGTAAGGGGATAAAGAATATGTACATAAAGATATATGAATGAGTGATGGTACAGAGCAGCATAGGCAAGATACAGTAGATGGTATCGAGTACAGTATATACATATGAGATGAGTATGTAAACAAAGTGGCATAGTTAAAGTGGCTAGTGATACATGTATTACATAAGGATGCAGTAGATGATATAGAGTACAGTATATACGTATACATATGAGATGAATAATGTAGGGTATGTAAACATTATATTAGGTAGCATTGTTTAAAGTGGCTAGTGATATATTTTACATCATTTCCCATCAATTCCCATTATTAAAGTGGCTGGAGTTGAGTCAGTGTGTTGGCAGCAGCCACTCAATGTTAGTGGTGGCTGTTTAACAGTCTGATGGCCTTGAGATAGAAGCTGTTTTTCAGTCTCTCGGTCCCAGCTTTGATGCACCTGTACTGACCTCGCCTTCTGGATGATAGCGGGGTGAACAGGCAGTGGCTCGGGTGGTTGTTGTCCTTGATGATCTTTATGGCCTTCCTGTAACATCGGGTGGTGTAGGTGTCCTGGAGGGCAGGTAGTTTGCCCCGGGTGATGCGTTGTGCAGACCTCACTACCCTCTGGAGAGCCTTACGGTTGTGGGCGGAGCAGTTGCCGTACCAGGCGGTGATACAGCCCGACAGGATGCTCTCGAGGGAGACGAGTTTCTCTGTGATTAAAACCTGTGAGGGTTATTGCACTATAGACAATTGATGGATCCCCTCTCTGCCTTGAGAAATATAATACAGTCAAATCAAATCAAATCAAATGTTATTTGTCACATACACATGGTTAGCAGATGTTAATGCGAGTGTAGCGAAATGCTTGTGCTTCTAGTTCCGACAATGCAGTGATAACCAACAAGTAATCTAACTAACAATTCCAAAACTACTGTCTTATACACAGTGTAAGGGAATAAAGAATATGTACATAAGGATATATGAATGAGTGATGGTACAGAGCAGCATACAGTAGATGGTATCGAGTACAGTATATACATATGAGATGAGTATGTAGACAAAGTAAACAAAGTGGCATAGTTAAAGTGGCTAGTGATACCTGTATTACATAAGGATGCAGTCGATGATGTAGAGTACAGTATATACGTATGCATATGAGATGAATAATGTAGGGTAAGTAACATTATATAAGGTAGCATTGTTTAAAGTGGCTAGTGATATATTTACATAATTTCCCATCAATTCCCATTATTAAAGTGGCTGGAGTTGGGTCAGTGTCAATGACAGTGTGTTGGCAGCAGCCACTCAATGTTAGTGGTGGCTGTTTAACAGTCTGATGGCCTTGAGATAGAAGCTGTTTTTCAGTCTCTCGGTCCCAGCTTTGATGCACCTGTACTGACCTCGCCTTCTGGATGATAGCGGGGTGAACAGGCAGTGGTTCGGGTGGTTGATGTCCTTGATGATCTTTATGGCCTTCCTGTAACATCGGGTGGTGTAGGTGTCTTTACCTTTACAGAAACTGTGTCCATAGAAGAAATTTGAGATCAGACTTTTAGAGCAAATTCACTTATATTGAATTTATGAATTTGTATTTATTTATTTTATTCTCAACAGCAAGAAACATACAAATCATTAGAACCCCGATGAAAGGTTTCTCACACGATAGAACCCTGGAGAAAGGATTCCCACATGATAGAACCCTGGAGAAAGGATTCCCACATGATAGAACCCTGGAGAAAGGATTCCCACATGATAGAACCCTGGAGAAAGGATTCCCACATGATAGAACCCTGGAGAAACGATTCCCACACGATAGAACCCTGGAGAAAGGATTCCCACATGATAGAAACCTGGAGAAACGATTCCCACACGATAGAACCCTGGAGAAAGGATTCCCACATGATAGAACCCTGGAGAAAGGATTCCCACATGATAGAACCCTGGAGAAAGGATTCCCACATGATAGAACCCTGGAGAAAGGATTCCCACATGATAGAACCCTGGAGAAAGGATTCCCACGTGATAGAACCCTGGAGAAAGGATTCCCACATGATAGAACCCTGGAGAAAGGATTCCCACATGATAGAACCCTGGAGAAAGGATTCCCACGTGATAGCCATTCCCAGTTAGCACAGTGCTTCTTCATCAATCCCTCAACGTTGTTAAGACCAGCTTTATAAAACGGGAGACCAAAAAAATGTCCCTGGCCAACCAATCATGCAACTTCATTCTTATGAATACTGTTAACTCAACATTGATTTATTTTTTAATGGAAAATATATTATGGCTATAGATTGTGGCTTTAGATGACCACTTACATGGCACGTGCTTTGCTGAGGAGGTGCACATCTGGCTACCAGGCACAAATCCTATCAGGGAGCTACAAGCTGAGAAAACGCACAGTTCAGATTGCATCATGTTATAACATCAGGCATGTGCTTGTGACAGATGAAAAGTCACATCACGGTTTAGACGTTGAAGCCTCATGAATAACACAGGAATGGAGAACTGTTTACATGTTCCTCATAGTTTACCTGGTAAACTACTTTCATGTTTCTGTCCATTTCATCAACCGATTTAGAAGCTTCTAAACAGAAAGAAACAAACTGACACATACTGTGTTATACGTAACGTATTTACTTACTTACTGTGTTTGTGTTATACGTAACGTATTTACCGCAGGTTTTATAACTCTTATAGCGAGTATATTCTTAGGAATCATTTCAATAAACCACTGTTTTGTCTTTGTGTTTTGCTTTCTTATTTTAGTCCATTAAGTTGATATTATACTGCGTACTGTAATGCTGTGCAACACATCGACGTATTCAATATTATTCTGTCGTGAACTAGTTCTCTTTAAAAGTATACGTTATTTCCTTAAACATGCGTTCCTCTCTTGGCTAAAACAGGACTTGTTTTAATTGGTTGGGCCTGGAAGGGTGTGGCCATGACAACGGACAACCCCAGTCAGGCCCGTTTTCTCCGGAGACTTAGTGCACAGCACCACCTGAAGGTTTGCTGGCGAACTGCAAGACGCTGACAACAAAAGACAGAAGAGCAACACGTTGGTGTTTCTAAAAGGGCTAGAGAGCGAGAACAGTTTCATCCTTTTTTAAATGATGCTAACAAAGTTTCATGTAGTTATATAGATATTTTTTATTCAAAATAACATCTGAATATTATACATAATTCTCTAATTTTTGTTGGACTATGTACAGAAGTGCAAAGAAAGTACAACCTAGGTTTCCCCCCGTTTGTTAGTGGCTAAGTGAAGAGATCAGTGTACGCACTCCATGCTCGACCCGCCTCCGACCCCTGACCTCGACTACAATGCCCCCCCCCCCCCTAAGAGTGATCAAATAGGCAGCTAGGTTTTCAACATGGCCTGACATCCAGGGACATTTAAAATATTCAAACAATAGTTACTATTTAAATTAAATGAACAAGATTTCTTAGTAATATTTTTCCAATGTAAGAGTGACGAGTGACTGTGGTAACCATGGAAACCACGGAACACTATTGTAATAATCATCTGGGTGGTACAGTCACTAGTCACATCTGGGTGGTACAGTCACTAGTCACATCTGGGTGGTACAGTCACTAGTCACATCTGGGTGGTACAGTCACTAGTCACATCTGGGTGGTACAGTCACTAGTCACATCTGGGTGGTACAGTCACTAGTCACATCTGGGTGGTACAGTCACTAGTCACATCTGGGTGGTACAGTCACTAGTCACATCTGGGTGGTACAGTACCACCCAGATGATTATTACAATAGTGTTCCGTGGTTTCCATGGTTACCACAGCAGGCCTCATGTATCTACGTAGTTCCTCAATGTCAGATACCCATATCAAATATATTTGTTCGAGAAACTCAAACAGACAAGATTTTAACAAAATTCTTACAGATCACAGAAAATAAAAAAAGACATTTTTGTTTTGTTTTACAATCATAACACTAACAGTAAATATTCAAATCAATGTTACATGAAATTTCAGAAAACTAAATATGGTATGAAGAACACACACACAAAAAAACACACACATTACATAATATTCAGCATCCTACAAAAGTTACTGGTGAAAATCTAGCGAGACAAAACACCTTTAAACAAAAATCAAAAAAATGTAATCCGTGCACTAAACAAAACGAAATAACACATTCATCTTCTTCACCGACTTATTAACTCAACAACAAAATACCATGTTTTCAGTGAAGGAAAGACGTAAGCAACACACGCTGTGTGGTGACAAAACGTATACACGCTGTGTGGTGACAAAACGTATACACGCTGTGTGGTGACAAAACGTATACACGCTGTGTGGTGACAAAACGTATACACGCTGTGTGTTGACAAAACGTATACACGCTGTGTGGTGACAAAACGTATACACGCTGTGTGGTGACAAAACGTATACACGCTGTGTGGTGACAAAACGTATACACGCTGTGTGGTGACAAAACGTGTACACGCTGTGTGTTGACAAAACGTATACACGCTGTGTGTTGACAAAACGTATACACGCTGTGTGTTGACAAAACGTATACACGCTGTGTGGTGACAAAACGTGTACACGCTGTGTGGTGACAAAACGTGTACACGCTGTGTGGTGACAAAACGTATACACGCTGTGTGGTGACAAAACGTATACACGCTGTGTGGTGACAAAACGTATACACGCTGTGTGGTGACAAAACGTATACACGCTGTGTGGTGACAAAACGTGTACACGCTGTGTGGTGACAAAACGTATACACGCTGTGTGGTGACAAAACGTATACACGCTGTGTGGTGACAAAACGTGTACACGCTGTGTGGTGACAAAACGTATACACGCTGTGTGGTGACAAAACGTGTACACGCTGTGTGGTGACAAAACGTATACACGCTGTGTGGTGACAAAACGTGTACACGCTGTGTGGTGACAAAACGTATACACGCTGTGTGTTGACAAAACGTATACACGCTGTGTGTTGACAAAACGTATACACGCTGTGTGTTGACAAAACGTATACACGCTGTGTGGTGACAAAACGTGTACACGCTGTGTGGTGACAAAACGTGTACACGCTGTGTGGTGACAAAACGCTGTGTGGTGACAAAACGTATACACGCTGTGTGTTGACAAAACGTATACACGCTGTGTGTTGACAAAACGTATACACGCTGTGTGGTGACAAAACGTGTACACGCTGTGTGGTGACAAAACGTATACACGCTGTGTGTTGACAAAACGTGTACACGCTGTGTGGTGACAAAACGTATACACGCTGTGTGGAGACAAAACGTGTACACGCTGTGTGGTGACAAAACGTATACACGCTGTGTGTTGACAAAACGTATACACGCTGTGTGGTGACAAAACGTGTACACGCTGTGTGGTGACAAAACGTATACACGCTGTGTGTTGACAAAACGTATACACGCTGTGTGGTGACAAAACGTGTACACGCTGTGTGGTGACAAAACGTGTACACGCTGTGTGGTGACAAAACGTATACACGCTGTGTGGTGACAAAACGTGTACACGCTGTGTGGTGACAAAACGTATACACGCTGTGTGGTGACAAAACGTATACACGCTGTGTGGTGACAAAACGTATACACGCTGTGTGGTGACAAAACGTGTACACGCTGTGTGGTGACAAAACGTGTACACGCTGTGTGGTGACAAAACGTGTACACGCTGTGTGGTGACAAAACGTGTACACGCTGTGTGGTGACAAAACGGCAAAGGGGTTAGGAGAAGAGGACGATTTGAAATGGCATGTCGCATTGTTGCCGAACTCGTGGTGTTTTTCTAAGGCTTTGGATGAGTAATACAATCAGGGTCAAACTTTTGCCAACTCTTTTATATCATTCCATCAATCAACATGCTCCAAGAAACACCCACAATGCATGCAGAGGCAGTTTCTAGAAAACAGCTCTACACTACCCCATTACTTCCATACAGAGAGAGAGAGAGAAGGAGAGAGAGAGAGAGAGAGAGAGAGAGAGAGAGAGAGAGAGAGAGAGAGAGAGAGAGAGAGAGAGAGAGAGAGAGAGAGAACAACCTTTGTCTGTAACTGTCCAAAATTCTACCTTCTACCTCACAGTTAATTACACGTAATGTGTTTTTCACAAGTTCTCTCATGTCATAACCATATGCAACGCTCTTAACATGCTTTGTTGTTGTTGTTGTTGTTGTTGTTGAATGAATTATAAACACCGCCACATTGAAACTGACATAACAACTCAACCATAAGCCAGACTCAGTGGTGTAAAGTTCTTAAAGTAAAAAGACTTGAAAGTACTACATCATATTTGGGGGGGGGGGGGGGTATTTGTACTTTACTTTACTATTTATAATTTTGACAACTTGTACTTTTACTACACTACATTCCTAAAGAAAATATTGTACTTTTTACTCCTTATATTTTCCCTGAAAAAAAACTAAAGTACTCGTTCCATTTTGAATTCTTAGCAGGACAGGAAAATAATTCACACACTTATCAAGAGAACACGTGGGCATCCCTACTGCGTCCAGCCTGGCGGATGACTAAACAGAAATGCGTATTTTGTAAATAATGTCTGAGTGTTGCAGTGTGCCCCTTCTTTATCCATTAATTATGAAAACAAACAAAATGGTGGTGTCTGCTTTGCTTAAACATAAGGACATTTTAAATTTTATTTATGGTTTTACTTTGATTTTTGATACGTAAGAATATTTTAGCAATTGCGTTTACTTTTTATACTTAGGTATATTTAAAACAAAGTTCTTTTAGACTTTTACTCAAGTTGTATTTTACTGGGTGACTTTCATTTTAACTTCAGTAACTTTCTATGAAGGTATCTATACTTTTACTCAAGTATGACAATTGGGTATTTTTACACCACTTGCCACTCTGCAACTCTTCTCACTCCTCTCAGTGATTTGGTTTGTCATCCAACACTTCCTCATTCTATCATTCCTTTTCTAGAGTATTGACCCGTTTTCCATCACTGGTGAGATAGACTACACCCAGAGAGGACCGGGTCCTAACAGAACCAACTAGAGTCTATAGACTATACCCAGAGAGGTCCGGGTCCTAACAGAAACAACTAGAGTCTATAAACTATAGCCAGAGAGGACCGGGTCCTAACAGAACCAACTAGAGTCTATAGACTACACCCAGAGAGGTCCGGGTCCTAACAGAACCAACTAGATTCTATAGACTATACCCAGAGAGGCCCGGTCCTAACAGAACCAACTAGATTCTATAGACTATACCCAGAGAGGACCGGGTCCTAACAGAACCAACTAGATTCTATAGACTACACCCAGAGAGGACCGAGTCCTAACAGAACCAACTAGATTCTATAGACTATACCCAGAGAGGACCGGGTCCTAACAGAACCAACTAGATTCTATAGACTATACCCAGAGAGGACCGGGTCCTAACAGAACCAACTAGATTCTATAGACTATACCCAGAGAGGACCGGGTCCTAACAGAACCAACTAGAGTCTATAGACTATACCCAGAGAGGACCGGGTCCTAACAGAACCAACTAGAGTCTATAGACTATACCCAGAGAGGACCGAGTCCTAACAGAACCAACTAGAGTCTATAGACTATACCCAGAGAGGACCGGGTCCTAACAGAACCAACTAGAGTCTATAGACTATACCCAGAGAGGCCCGGTCCTAACAGAACCAACTAGAGTCTATAGACTATACCCAGAGAGGACCGGGTCCTAACAGAACCAAATAGAGTCTATAGACTATACCCAGAGAGGACAGGGGCCTAACAGAACCAACTAGATTCTATAGACTAAACCCAGAGAGGCCCGGTCCTAACAGAACCAACTAGATTCTATAGACTACACCCAGAGAGGTCCGGGTCCTAACAGAACCAACTAGATTCTATAGACTATACCCAGAGAGGCCCGGTCCTAACAGAACCAACTAGATTCTATAGACTATACCCAGAGAGGACCGGGTCCTAACAGAACCAACTAGATTCTATAGACTATACCCAGAGAGGACCGGGTCCTAACAGAACCAACTAGATTCTATAGACTATACCCAGAGAGGACCGGGTCCTAACAGAACCAACTAGAGTCTATAGACTATACCCAGAGAGGACCGGGTCCTAACAGAACCAACTAGAGTCTATAGACTATACCCAGAGAGGACCGAGTCCTAACAGAACCAACTAGAGTCTATAGACTATACCCAGAGAGGACCGGGTCCTAACAGAACCAACTAGAGTCTATAGACTATACCCAGAGAGGCCCGGTCCTAACAGAACCAACTAGAGTCTATAGACTATACCCAGAGAGGACCGGGTCCTAACAGAACCAAATAGAGTCTATAGACTATACCTAGAGAGGACAGGGGCCTAACAGAACCAACTAGATTCTATAGACTAAACCCAGAGAGGCCCGGTCCTAACAGAACCAACTAGATTCTATAGACTACACCCAGAGAGGTCCGGGTCCTAACAGAACCAACTAGATTCTATAGACTATACCCAGAGAGGCCCGGTCCTAACAGAACCAACTAGATTCTATAGACTATACCCAGAGAGGACCGGGTCCTAACAGAACCAACTAGATTCTATAGACTATACCCAGAGAGGACCGGGTCCTAACAGAACCAAATAGAGTCTATAGACTATACCCAGAGAGGACCGGGTCCTAACAGAACCAACTAGATTCTATAGACTATACCCAGAGAGGTCCGGGTCCTAACAGAACCAACTAGAGTCTATAGACTACACCCAGAGAGGACCGAGTCCTAACAGAACCAACTAGATTCTATAGACTATACCCAGAGAGGACCGGGTCCTAACAGAACCAACTAGATTCTATAGACTATACCCAGAGAGGCCCGGTCCTAACAGAACCAACTAGATTCTATAGACTATACCCAGAGAGGACCGGGTCCTAACAGAACCAACTAGAGTCTATAGACTATACCCAGAGAGGACCGGGTCCTAACAGAACCAACTAGATTCTATAGACTATACCCAGAGAGGCCGGGTCCTAACAGAACCAACTAGATTCTATAGACTATACCCAGAGAGGACCGGGTCCTAACAGAACCAACTAGAGTCTATAGACTATACCCAGAGAGGACCGGCTCCTAACAGAACCAACTAGATTCTATAGACTATACCCAGAGAGGACCGGGTCCTAACAGAACCAACTAGATTCTATAGACTATACCCAGAGAGGACCGAATCCTAACAGAACCAACTAGATTCTATAGACTATACCCAGAGAGGCCCGGTCCTAACAGAACCAACTAGAGTCTATAGACTATACCCAGAGAGGACCGAATCCTAACAGAACCAACTAGATTCTATAGACTACACCCAGAGAGGACCGGGTCCTAACAGAACCAACTAGAGTCTATAGACTATACCCAGAGAGGACCGAATCCTAACAGAACCAACTAGATTCTATAGACTATACCCAGAGAGGACAGGGTCCTAACAGAACCACCTAGAGTCTATAGACTATACCCAGAGAGGACCGAGTCCTAACAGAACCAACTAGAGTCTATAGACTATACCCAGAGAGGACCGGGTCCTAACAGAACCAACTAGATTCTATAGACTATACCCAGAGAGGACCGGGTCCTAACAGAACCAACTAGATTCTATAGACTACACCCAGAGAGGTCCGGGTCCTAACAGAACCAACTAGAGTCTATAGACTATACCCAGAGAGGACCGAGTCCTAACAGAACCAACTAGAGTCTATAGACTATACCCAGAGAGGACCGGGTCCTAACAGAACCAACTAGATTCTATAGACTATACCCAGAGAGGACCGGGTCCTAACAGAACCACCTAGAGTCTATAGACTATACCCAGAGAGGACCGAGTCCTAACAGAACCAACTAGAGTCTATAGACTATACCCAGAGAGGACCGGGTCCTAACAGAACCAACTAGAGTCTATAGACTATACCCAGAGAGGACCGGGTCCTAACAGAACCAACTAGATTCTATAGACTATACCCAGAGAGGACCGGGTCCTAACAGAACCAACTAGATTCTATAGACTATACCCAGAGAGGACCGGGTCCTAACAGAACCAACTAGATTCTATAGACTATACCCAGAGAGGACCGGGTCCTAACAGAACCAACTAGAGTCTATAGACTATACCCAGAGAGGACCGAATCCTAACAGAACCAACTAGATTCTATAGACTATACCCAGAGAGGCCCGGTCCTAACAGAACCAACTAGAGTCTATAGACTATACCCAGAACCAACTAACAGAACCAACTAGATTCTATAGACTATACCCAGAGAGGACCGGGTCCTAACAGAACCAACTAGAGTCTATAGACTATACCCAGAGAGGACCGAATCCTAACAGAACCAACTAGATTCTATAGACTATACCCAGAGAGGACCGGGTCCTAACAGAACCACCTAGAGTCTATAGACTATACCCAGAGAGGACCGAGTCCTAACAGAACCAACTAGAGTCTATAGACTATACCCAGAGAGGACCGGGTCCTAACAGAACCAACTAGAGTCTATAGACTATACCCAGAGAGGACCGAGTCCTAACAGAACCAACTAGAGTCTATAGACTATACCCAGAGAGGACCGGGTCCTAACAGAACCAACTAGATTCTATAGACTATACCCAGAGAGGACCGGGTCCGAACAGAACCAACTAGATTATATAGACTATACCCAGAGAGGACCGGGTCCTAACAGAACCAACTAGAGTCTATAGACTATACCCAGAGAGGACCGAATCCTAACAGAACCAACTAGATTCTATAGACTATACCCAGAGAGGACCGGGTCCTAACAGAACCAACTAGAGTCTATAGACTATACCCAGAGAGGCCCGGTCCTAACAGAACCAACTAGAGTCTATAGACTATACCCAGAGAGGACCGAATCCTAACAGAACCAACTAGATTCTATAGACTATACCCAGAGAGGACCGGGTCCTAACAGAACCAACTAGAGTTTATAGACAATACCCAGAGAGGACCGGGTCCTAACAGAACCAACTAGAGTCTATAGACTATACCCAGAGAGGACCGGGTCCTAACAGAACCAACTAGAGTCTATAGACTATACCCAGAGAGGACCAGGTCCTAACAGAACAAACTAGTCTATAGACTATACCCAGAGAGGACCGGGTCCTAACAGAACAAACTAGTCTATAGACTATACCCAGATTGGACTGAGTCCTAACAGAACCAACTAGAGTCTATAGACTATACCCAGAGAGGACCGGGTCCTAACAGAACCAACTAGAATCTATAGACTATACCCAGAGAGGACCGGGTCCTAACAGAACCAACTAGAGTCTATAGACTATACCCAGAGTGGACCGAGTCCTAACAGAACCCACTAGAGTCTATAGACGATACCCAGAGAGGACTGAGTCCTAACAGAACCAACTAGAGTCTATAGACTATACCCAGAGAGGACCGAGTCCTAACAGAACCAACTAGAGTCTATAGACTATACCCAGAGAGGACCGGGTCCTAACAGAACCAAGACCCCTTCTCTGTCTGACTCACACCATGGAATACGTTCAAGGCAAGTCAAAAGAAGACCAACAGAAGGACAGAGGTAAATCAGACAACCTAAGGTCGGTAACTGCGTACCCAAGACCATGAATGGGTCTTCTGTTAATGACAACAGACTCCAGACAAACATTCTAGGAACCTAGGACACTAGAGACTTTGAAGGTACCGCCCATGTTAACACTGTGACACGGCTCTAATGACATCACAATACTGTTACAATACAGTCTATAATAATGTTTAAAGGGGCGGGGTTTACATACATAGAGTCTATGGTTCTTTACATAGAGTTTGCAGCAGATCTAGTAAATCTGGAATGTGATTAAAAAACACAAAAGGCTTAATAAACACAAAACATTCAGCTGTCATTTTGGCACCAAGCCGACAAACCCATTTCAACCAAGTTTGCCTTGTAAGGACCAAGTCATCTACATACAAGTCCTGCACACTTCTTTCAGTCTAATACGTCTATTAGGTATTTTTACTGTTCACCCCGACCCCCCCATCTCATTCAAAATACAAGATGCACCTTTTCTTTTGTGCAAACCAAACCGTGTGTGTGTGTGTGTGTGTGTTGGTGTGTGTATGTGTGTGTGTGTGTGTGTGTGTGTGTGTGTGTGTGTGTGTGGAATGCACATGTTCACCACCTTTATGATCAACTGAACCCTCCTAGAGCAACGTGCCAGTCAGTACCACTATAGTTTACAGGTGGTTGGATGTTACAGGCTCTAGAAATAATCTTCTACAGATTTCTATGTTTACAGGCATGAAGGGTGGGGAGCTGTGGGACACCGGCACACTGCAGTTTCATCTGCATATTATTGGTACCATTTGAAAGGAAACACTTTGAAGTTTGTGGAAATGTGAAAGGAATGTAGGAGAATATAACACAATAGATCTGGTAAAAGATAATACAAAGAAAGAAAAAACGTTCTTTAGTATTTTTTGTTGTTGTACCATAATCTGTGAAATGCAAGAGAAAGGCCATCATGTATTATTCCAGCCAAGGTGAAATTTAGATTTTGGCCACTAGAATGCATAAGTTTATGTGCAACATTTTAGACTGATCCAATGAACCATTGCATTTCTGTTCAAAATGTTGTATCAAGACTGCCCAAATGTGCCAAATTTTTTAAATAATAACTTTTCACGTTCAAATTGTGCCCTCCCCTCAAACAATAGCATGGTATTTCTCCTCAAACAATAGCATGGTATTTCTCCTCAAACAATAGCATGGTATTTTTTCACTGTAATAGCTACTGTAAATTGGACAGTGCAGTTAGATTAACAAGAATTTAAGCTTTCTGCCCATATCAGATATGTCTATGTCCT
Organism: Oncorhynchus nerka; assembly: GCF_034236695.1. NCBI lineage: Eukaryota > Metazoa > Chordata > Actinopteri > Salmoniformes > Salmonidae > Oncorhynchus > Oncorhynchus nerka. The sequence continues at coordinate 95,921,972 of NC_088409.1, forward strand.
GGGAAATGTTCTTCTTACTTACAACCTCATGCTAATCGCATTAGCCTACGTTAGCTCAACCGTCCCATGAAAGGGATACCGATCCCGATTAAGAATCAAACGTAAATGTAGTTGATAAAATATACTTAAGTATCAAAAGTTAAATTAAAAGTACAAATTATTTTAAATTCATTACGTTAAGCAAACCAAACGGCACATTTTTATTTATTTACGGATACCCAGGGTCACACTCCAACACTCAGACATCATTTAAACACAAAGCATTTGTGTTTAGTGAATCCGTCAGATAAGAGACAGTAGGGAGGACCACGTATGTTCTCTTGATAAGTTTGTGAATTGGACCATTTTCTGTCCTGCTAAGCATTCCAAATGTAACGAGAACTTTTGGTTGTCAGAGAAAATGTATGGAGTAAAAAGTACAATATTTTCTTTAGGAATGCAGTGAAGTAAAAGTGAAAGTTGTCAAAAACATAAATAGTAAAGTAAAGTACAGATACCCCCCAAAAAATACTTATGTAGTACTTTAAAGTATTTTTACTTTAGTACTTTACACCGCTGAATACACAATCAATCGTATTTAAACGAACGGCGAATATCCATTACAAATAAAACATCACTGATCACTGAGGAGGAAACGATGTCGTCATTTTCCTGAATGTTGGTCAGTGTCTTTAAACGCCTCAGGGGAATAGTTAGAGGTGGAATCAATCACCAGGCATCCATCCTCCTCTTCTAATGGCCATTCATAACCATTCAATGAGTGGTCATAAGTACCAAAAAATATGGTGGATACTGTCTATAGAAGAGTACTCTCAAAACACCACCCCGGAAGTGGCTTACTTCCATCACAGGAAGTGGAGCGAGAGAGAGGAAGCAGAAGAGGAGCAAACCTGATTGGCTGTTGCGTTTGCAAAGGGAACGCTTGTGGCAGAGGAGGTGGCTGCAGACACAGTGGCGGGCGTGGCACCGTGCATCATGGGTACTTTGGGGAGAGAAAAATCAGACAGGCAAATGAACTGGAGCAGGCAGATATGTTGCTGTCTTATACAGGTTAATTCTCTACTAACCACTTCTAAACCTCAAAGACTAGTTTGTTGATGTCAACCGTTAGGAAATCATTTGTTTGTGTATTTCTTATTCTCTATTACTGATGTCATTTAAAACAGATTCTAAGCTGACCTTTACATAAGGTGTTAGCTAACAGGATAACTGAGGTTTGGGATGAAGGGTCAGGACAATGAGTGTGTCAGAGTGGGTTGTTACAGCTATGTGGCACGTCATATGGACTGTGGTACGTCATATGGACTGTGGCACGTCATATGGACTGTGGTACGTCATATGGACTGTGGCACGTCATATGGACTGTGGTACGTCATATGGACTGTGGTACGTCATATGGACTGTGGCACGTCATATGGACTGTGGTACGTCATATGGACTGTGGTACGTCATATGGACTGTGGTACGTCATATGGACTGTGGTACGTCATATGGACTGTGGTACGTCATATGGACTGTGGCACGTCATATGGACTGTGGTACGTCATATGGACTGTGGTACGTCATATGGACTGTGGCACGTCATATGGACTGTGGTACGTCATATGGACAGACAAATATTAGCAACGGGACATCATGCGTTAATACAGCTTGGAGAGAAAAAAATACAGAGCTTTTAATCTTCTATTTCCTGACAGACTGGGACTGGACTGGGACTGGACTGGACTGGGACGGACTGGACTGGGACTGGACTGGACTGGGACGGACTGGACTGGGACGGACTGGACTGGGACTGGACTGGACTGGGACTGGACTGGACTGGGACGGACTGGTCTGGGACGGACTGGACTGGGACTGGACTGGACTGGGACGGACTGGACTGGGACTGGACTGGGACTGGGACTGGACTGGACTGGGACTGGACTGGACTGGTCTGGGACTGGACTGGACTGGGACTGGACTGGTCTGGGACGGACTGGACTGGTCTGGGACGGACTGGACTGGGACTGGACTGGGACTGGGACTGGACTGGACTGGGACTGGACTGGACTGGGGACTGGTCTGGGACTGGACTGGACTGGGGACTGGACTGGACTGGTCTGGGACGGACTGGACTGGGACTGGACTGGACTGGGACGGACTGGGACTGGGACTGGACTGGGACTGGACTGGACTGGACTGGGGACTGGACTGGTCTGGGACTGGACTGGGACTGGACTGGTCTGGGACGGACTGGACTGGTCTGGGACGGACTGGACTGGGACTGGACTGGGACTGGGACTGGACTGGACTGGACTGGGACTGGACTGGACTGGACTGGGACTGGACTGGTCTGGGACTGGACTGGACTGGGACGGACTGGACTGGGACTGGACTGGTCTGGGACTGGACTGGACTGGACTGGGACTGGACTGGTCTGGGACTGGACTGGTCTGGACTGGTCTGGACTGGGACTGGACTGGACTGGACTGGGACTGGACTGGTCTGGGACTGGACTGGACTGGACTGGGACGGACTGGACTGGGACGGACTGGACTGGGACGGACTGGACTGGGACTGGACTGGGCTGGGACGGACTGGACTGGGACTGGACTGGACTGGGACTGGACTGGTCTGGGACGGACTGGACTGGGACGGACTGGACTGGACTGGGACTGGACTGGACTGGTCTGGGACGGACTGGACTGGGACTGGACTGGTCTGGGACGGACTGGACTGGGCTGGGACGGACTGGACTGGACTGGACTGGGACGGACTGGACTGGGACTGGGACGGACTGGACTGGACTGGACTGGTCTGGGACGGACTGGACTGGACTGGTCTGGGACGGACTGGACTGGGACTGGACTGGACTAGGGGTGACACACAGGGAAACAGGTGAAACAACTAGCCTACAGTAAAACAACATCTCACTGCTCATAATATTCTCACAATGTGCTTCAAAATTACTCATACACTTAATTCACATTTCCAGAACTATACACGTCTCATAATTGACCCACCACCACCTCCACCACCAATAAGATGATAATACCATAACTAACCCTGTCTGCAACCCACAGTCCGTTCCAGGAAATAGAAGATTAAAAGCTCTGTATTTTTTCCCCACCAAGCTGTGAATCTAAATGCCAATTATATGTCATATTCTACTACAAATAATTTCCCGTTAAACACAAATAATGCAAGAAAATCAATTGTTTAACTCTGGAATCGCTGCAATCTATTTAGTTGACAGCAGTTTATAACAGAGTGCTACAACACTGTACCACATCTCAATTGTTCACCGCAAATTCCTATCCATCTTTTCTCTATCATCAGGCAACACCTGGCCAAGTGACAACTAAATCATTGGTATGCATTGGTATGCATTGGTATGCATTGGTATGTATTGGTATGTATTGGTATACATTGGTATGTATTGGTATGCATTGGTATGCATTGGTATGCATTGGTATGCATTGGCATGTATTGGTATGTATTGGTATGTATTGGTATGCATTGGTATGCATTGGTATGCATTGGCATGTATTGGTATGTATTGGTATGTATTGGTATGTATTGGTATACATTGGTATGTATTGGTATGTATTGGCATGTATTGACATGTATTGGTATGTATTGGTATGTATTGGTATGTATTGGTATGCATTGGTATGCATTGGTATGCATTGGTATGTATTGGTATGCATTGGTGTGCATTGGTATGTATTGGTATACATTGGTGTGCATTGGTATGTATTGGTATACATTGGTGTGCATTGGTATGTATTGGTATACAGTGGTATGTATTTGGGACACTAGATGCAGAAGATATTCACATTTAAATATTTTGTATTAATATGTTTTTGATCTTGTTCATGTTCTTATTATCTTATGTAAACTGCACTGCAATTCATTTACATACATTTACATTTAAGTCATTTAGCAGACGCTCTTATCCAGAGCGACTTACAAATTGTTTTCTTCATTGTAAACTGCCAAAGTGCAGGATTGTGGCACATGTATTTATATGTGAAAATCTATCTAAATCTTATCTATCTATCTATCTATCTATCTATCTATCTATCTATCTATCTATCTATCTATCTATCTCTATCTATCAAGGGATGGAGATGAGGAGGACTATTGAGATTCCCCCTTGGCCTCAAGAGTGGAAAATGGCCACCTTGATGTCTTGAGATGGAGTTTGAGTTGAGTTTGAGGGACTAAAAAGGCTTTAAGGTAATCAGGATGGAAAGCGTGCACCTACCAACAGTTGTTGCAGGTGTCATGCACAATATTGAGCCTGCCCATCATGCATTGCACCAGGAAGTGATTGGAAAAGGAGACGGGGAGAAGAAATCAACACACAAAAAGACAGTGTCATTAGAGGGAGACAGTGTTGTTATGGGTACAGAAGGATACAGTACTTTCACCGTCTACTGCAGTGCAGGGTTCATTGGTAGTCTGAAACAAATCTACACACCTCACACAGGAGGTGGAGGTGGTGGTGTTGGATGTGGTGGTGGTGGTGGTTATAGTGATGGTGGTGGTGGTGGAGGTGGTGGTGGTGGTGGAGGTGGTGGTGTTGGATGTAGTGGTGGTGGTGCTTATAGTGGTGGTGGTGGTTATAGTGGTGGTGGTGGTTTTAGTGGTGGTGTTGGATGTAGTGGTGGTGGTGGAGGTGTTGGATGTAGTGGTGGTGGTGGTTATAGTGGTGGTGGTGGTTTTAGTGGTGATGTTGGATGTAGTGGTGGTGGTGGAGGTGTTGGATGTAGTGGTGGTGGTGGTTATAGTGGTGGTGGTGGTGGTGGAGGTGGTGGTGTTGGATGTAGTGGTGGTGGTGGTTAGAGTGGTGGTGGTGGTGTTGGATGTAGTGGTGGTGGTGTTGGATGTAGTGGTGGTGGTGGTTATAGTGGTGGTGGTGGTGGTGGAGGTGGTGGTGTTGGATGTAGTGGTGGTGGTGGTTAGAGTGGTGGTGGTGGTGTTGGATGTAGTGGTGGTGGTGGTGGTTATAGTGGTGGTGGTGGTTTTAGTGGTGGTGTTGGATGTAGTGGTGGTGGTGGAGGTGGAGGTGGTGGAGTTGGTGGTGGATGTAGGGGTGGTGGTGGATGTAGTGGTGGTGGTGGTTGTAGTGGTGGTAGTTATAGTGGTGGTGGTGGTGGTGGTGGTGGTGGTGGGTGTAGTGGTGGTGGTTATAGTGGTGGTGGTGGTGGTGGTGGGTGTAGGGGTAGTGGTGGTGGTGGTAGTGGTTATAGTGGGTTATAGTGGTGGTGGTGATGGAGGTTATGGGCTTAAAAATAAAAAAAAAGACACCTGTACCATGTCCGATATCGAGCTGAAATGTATTCAATTTGGAGTTTGCATCCCAATATTACACTTCACATATTAAGAAGACTGAAATATAACATAGAAACACCGAATTTCCCGGCGTTATTACAATTGATTGATTATGAAATTATGAAAAGTGTGCATTACATTCCACCGTTGAGACCACTAGGTAATTTGACGGCAGGTAAGGGCTACAGAGAATTACACAGGTGATACAGGGCATTTGGAAAGTATTCAGACCCCTTTACTTTTTTTCTACATGTTATTACCAGCCTTATTCTGAAATGGATGAAATCGTTTTTCCCCCTTCATCAATCTACACACAATACCCCATAATGACAGAGCAAATACATGTTTTTAGAGATTTTTGCAAATATATATATTGTGGACGGACCACTAGAGGGCAGGCTGGGCTCATGGATAGTTGCCCAACAGAGCCTGGGAGACAAGGTAACCAGAGTCAATTAAGCACAGCTGACGGTACTAATGACATACTCTCCTTCCCCTATAAAAGAGAGAATGGAACCAGAAGAGAGAGGGGGAAACTATCTCTGGAAGATGGCCACCGAGAGAGAGAAGCTGTGCTGAAAGAACCACTAAGACGGTGACAAAACCGTGATTTATGTTTGTTGTAGTTTAAAGATTATCCTATTGTGTTCTTGTTTCATCTGGAGAAGAAGATGTGTGTTTTTCCTTGGAAAATTTTTCATTGATTATGTTTGAATGGTTTTGTTGACAAAATACTCTCAATAGAGAACCGTGTTCAATCAGAAAAACCTTTTTCCTGACTCGTTTATTCCACCTTCCCGCTTTAGAGTGACGCCTAATTACTTGGTACGCTCACATTGGTGGAGGATACGGGCATTAGGTGGACAAGTGACACAAGGATAAGTGAGTAAATCAAGATTCTTCCAGTAGACCCGGAGGAACCATTCAAGAACGATGGATAACGCCCTACTACAACAATTGATCACAGCACAGCAGACAACCATAGAACTCCTGCAACAACAGCTGAGCCGTCGAGAAGAACCTAGAGTTAAGCCAAGAGCGGCTGCTCACGCCATCTTACCTCGTCTCTCCAAGGAGGATGATATTGAGGCCTTCCTCATGACCTTCGAAAGGACGGCCACCTTGGAAGAGTGGCCGCCCACAGAATGGGCGAGCGCATTAGCCCCTCTTTTGACCGGGGTGGCTCAGGAAGCCTATTTTGACCTGGATTCCCGCGAAGCTGCGGACTATGGGCGACTAAAAACCGAGATCCTGTCCCGGTACCAGCTGACTGCCAGAGATAGGGCTGTAAAGTTCCATCAATGGACCTATACAGCTGATCAACCCGTCCGTGCCCAGATCTTCGCCTTAATACGACTGACGAAACAGTGGCTAGAACCTGGAAAGGGAGTAGGACATGTGATAGAGACTCTCGTAGTGGACAAGATATTGAGAGAATTACCCAGTGACTTAAAAAGGGTTGTGGGGCAAGCCAACCCATTGTCAGCCGACGACATAGCCCAGGCGGTGGAAACATATCGGTCTACAGGGGAGTTGTTAAAAAGTGACAAGGAGGAACGGAAGGAGTCTTGCAATCCCGTACCACGACTCACCCCGGCGCGCTCGCCACCGAAACGTCCAAGCCCCTCCCGGAGGTGGGAGAAGTCAGCCACCACACAGCAGGGTCGGTGTTATAAATGTCAGTCTCCCAACCATTATGCCCCACAATGTCCTAGCAAGGATGAGCCCATGGTCACGGAGTCATCACTGCCTACCCCCACACATCCCGTTTTGAGGGGGCAGGATCAACACTGTTGGTTAGCAGAGATAGCCCCAGCCTCAGAGATTCCGGTGCAAGTCGAAGGACAAGATGTGGTAGCTATTCTCGACTCGGGAAGTATGGTTACGTTAGTAGAGGAGCGGATGGTGACCTCCGCAACACTGCTACCAGACAAAGTAGCCGTATCCTGTATCCATGGAGACACCCACTATTACCCCACTGTGAATCTGCCTATTCTCACTCCAAAAGGAAGGTGTACAGTCAGGGCCGGGAAAGTGCCGCAGCTGAAGGTGCCATTATTGATCGGGAGAGACTGTCCCTTATATAAGGAGCTTCGGCAGATGACGTTATGCACAGGAAGAAGGGGGACAGGAAAGAAGAGAAAATCCAAGCCCGAGGTAGTAGTCCTACAAGGAGACGTAGCCGCGTCCTCATCCTCTGCAGCAGAGGAAGAAATAGCGACCCAACGTTTACGACAGATATTCCAAGAAACCACCGATGAAGACACATGTGAAGGGCTATACACAACGCAGGAAGGAAGGAGCAACCAGGCGCTAAGGGATATATTTGAAGCTCCATCCGAGGAGGGAACCTGGAAGGGATTCTCCTCGGTCACCCCTGATGGGGATGTGGAACAACCTCCACATCCCTCTACCGAGGTCGACCTGCCCCAGGAATTAAAGGGACAGTTCGGCACCTCGCAGCATAGAGACCCAGACCTAAGGGAGGCCATGAGGAAGGTGAAGGTGATCGACGGGAGGAACGTCGACGGTTCAGGTGAGCCCCCTCTTCCTTACTATGCAATCAGGCGGGGTCTCTTATACTGGGTCGTACGACGAAGGGGGGGAAAAACCAGGAATTACTAATGGTGCCTAGGCCATACAGAGATACAGTTCTACAGTTAGCCCATTCCCACATCCTAGGAGGACACCTGGCACGAGACAAGACTATTGACAGAATCATGCAGAGATTCTATTGGCCCCGGGTCACCCGGGATGTGGCCAGGTATTGTAGGACGTGTGATCAATGTCAACGTACAGCCCCACGGCCACACCTACGTAACCCTTGATTCCTCTCCCCATCATAGAGACTCCCTTGAACGCATAGCTATGGACCTCGTAGGACCCCTCCCAAAATCCGCCAGAGGACACGAGTACATCCTAGTGGTTATAGATTATGCTACCAAGTTCCCGGAGGCCATACCCCTGCGTAACATGTCGTCAAAGGGAATTGCCAAGGAGTTATTCCTGATGTTCTCTCGTGTGGGCCTCCCAAGACTATCTTGACTGATCAAGGAACCCCGTTCATGTCCCGGTTGATGAAGGACTTGTGTCGGTTATATCAGGTTCAACAGATACGTACAAGCATATTCCACCCTCAAACAGACGGGTTGTGTGAACGCTGAACAAAACGATAAAAAGCATGTTGAGAAGGGTGGTGTCCCGAGACGGGAAAACTGGGACATGCTTCTCCCACACTTAATGTTTGCCCTGCGAGAAGTACCCCAGGCATCCACTGGATTCTCTCCGTTTGAATTGCTCTATGGCAGACCCTGTCGAGGAATCCTCGACTTAGCCAAGGAGACCTGGGAGACCCAACCCTGCCCCTTTCGATCCACAATAGAACACGTTACCCTGATGAGAGACCGCCTGTCAGCAGTGTGGCCCATAGTCAAGGAGCATATGGAGAAGGCCCAAAGGACCCAAGGCCGGGCCTATGATAAGTCTGCGACCCCCCGTGAGTTCACCGTGGGAGAGAAAGTGATGGTGCTTGTGCCCACGGCCGAACATTGCTTGCTGGCGCAGTGGAGGGGGCCCTACGAGGTAATGAAAAGGGTCTCACCGGTCAATTACCTCATCATGCAACCTGACAGGAGGAAGAAGGTCCAAATCTATCACATAAACCTGCTGAAGACATACCATGGACGAGAGGAGGAGGTGGCTTTGATGGCCCTGGAGGGCAAAGGAAAAGAGGAGGCTCTACCACAGGTGCGCCGTGGCCAAACTCTCCTACCGGAGCAGTCAAGACAGCTAGACAAGCTGATTATGAACTTCGGTCGAATATTCTCTCCATTCCCAGGACAAACAGATGTCCTGTTCCACCATATCCACACTGAACCCGGCAAGAAGGTGCATATCCGCCCTTACAGGATTCCTGAGGCTCGCAGAGTCATCGCTAAGAAAGAGGTGAGGGAGATGTTGAGGATGGGCGTGATCGAGCCCTCGACGAGTGAGTGGTCCAGTCCCATAGTCCTGGTCCCCAAATCCGATGGTAGTATGAGACTCTGCAACGACTTTAGGGGCGTGAATGCCATCTCTACATTCGATGCGTATCCCATGCCCCGCGTGGATGAACTCTTGGAGGGCTTAGGAAAGGCCAAGTTCATCACTACCCTGGATTTGACGAAGGGATATTGGCAAGTGCCGGTGGCTCCGGAGGATCGCCCAAAGACTGCCTTCGCCACTCCAGAGGGGTTTTTCCAGTATGTGAGGATGCCCTTCGGACTGCATGGTGCCGCTGCAACCTTCCAACGCCTCATGGATGCCATTCTACGGCCCCATCAAGAGTATGCAGCAGCGTACATAGACGATGTGGTCATCCACAGCGAGGACTGGGATAGTCACCTCCTGCGATTACGGGCGGTGCTCGTGAGTTTGGAAGCCACAGGGTTGACAGCCAATCCAAATAAATGCTGCCTGGGTTTGTCCGAAGCGGAATACCTGGGGTACACCGTGGGGAATGGGAAAATACGCCCACAGGCAGAGAAGACCAGGGCAATTCGTGACTGGCCTCGACCCCGGACCAAGCGAGACGTTCGGGCCTTCTTAGGGATAACAGGATATTATCGCCGTTTTATCCCGGGATATGCAACCATTGCCAACCCCTCACAAACCTCATCAGGAAAAACCTGTCAAACCAGGTAGAGTGGAAAGACGAGACGGAAGAGGCCTTTCCATTGTTAAAAGATGGCCTGTGTTCTGATCCCGTTCTACAGGCTCCGGACTTCTCACAAGAGTTCATTGTGCAGGTCGACGCCCGGATACAGGGCTCGGGGCCGTACTAGCTCAGGGTAAAGGTGAAGCAGAGAAGCCGATTCTCTTCATTAGTAGGAAACTCAGCGATCGGGAACAGAGGTATGCGACCGTAGAGAAAGAGGCCTTAGCCATCAAGTGGGCCCTCGATTATCTCCGGTACTACCTACTGGGTCGGAGGTTTGCATTAGTTACTGACCATGCGCCCCTCACGTGGATGGCTGGTAAGAGAAACAATAACAACAGAATAGCCAGATGGTTTTTGTCTTTACAACCATTCTCTTTCCATGTCATCCACAGGGCCGGATCGAGGAACTGGAATGCAGACGCGCTGTCCCGACGCGACCAAGACGGTGCGTCTGGCGCCCGACCCTCCGGTTCGGTCCTGGGGGGGAAGGTATGTGGACGGACCACTAGAGGGCAGGCTGGGCTCATGGATAGTTGCCCAACAGAGCCTGGGAGACAAGGTAACCAGAGTCAATTAAGCACAGCTGACGGTACTAATGAGATACTCTCCTTCCCTTATAAAAGAGAGAATGGAACCAGAAGAGAGAGGGGGAAACTATCTCTGGAAGATGGCCACCGAGAGAGAGAAGCTGTGCTGAAAGAACCACTAAGACGGTGACAAAACCGTGATTTATGTTTGTTGTAGTTTAAAGATTATCCTATTGTGTTCTTGTTTCATCTGGAGAAGAAGATGTGTGTTTTTCCTTGGAAGATTTTTCATTGATTATGTTTGAATGGTTTTGTTGACAAAATACTCTCAATAGAGAACCGTGTTCAATCAGAAAAACCTTTTTCCTGACTCGTTTATTCCACCTTCCCGCTTTAGAGTGACGCCTAATTACTTGGTACGCTCACAATATATATATATATATATATATATATATATAGGGGCATATATATATATATAAACATTTAAAAAAACGGAAATATCATATTTACAGAAGTATTCAGACCCTTTACTCAGTACTTTGTTGAAGCACCTTTGGCAGCGATTACAGCCTCAAGTCTTCTTGGATATTACTCTACAAGCTTGGTTCATCTGTATTTGGGGAGTTTCTCCCATTCTTCTCTGCAGATCCTCTCAATCTCTGTCAGGTTGGATGGGGAGCGTTGCTGCACAACTATTGTCAGGTCTCTCCAGAGATGTTCAACGGGGTTCAAGTCCAGGCTCTGGCCGAGCCACTCAAGGACATTCAGAGACTTGTCCCGAAGCCACTCCTGCGTTAATCTTGTCTGTGTGCTTGGGGTCGTCGTCCTGTTGGAAGGTGAACCTTCGCCCCAGTCAGAGGTCCTGAGCTCTCTGGAGCAGGTTATCATCAAGGATCTCTCTGAACTCTGTTAAAGGCCCTTCTCCCCCGATTGCTCAGTGGCCAGGTGGCCAGCTCTAGGAAGAGACTTGGTGGTTCCAAACGTCTTTCATTTAAGAATGATAGAGGCCACTGTGTTCTTGGGAAACTTCAATGCTGCCAGAAATGTTTTTGTACCCTTCCCCAGATCTGTGCATCGACACAATCCCGTCTCGGAGCTCTACGGACAATTTCATTGACCTCATGGCTTGGTTCTTGCTCTGACATGCATTGTCAACTGTGGGACCTTATATAGACAAGTGTGTTTGCATTTCCAAATCATGTCCAATCAATTTAATTTACCACAGGTGGACTCCAAACAAGTTGTAGAAAGATCTTAAGGATGATCAATGCGAAACAGGATGCACCTGAGCTTTGTCTCATAACAAAGGGTCTGAATACTTATGTACATTTCTAAAAACATATTTTTGCTCTGTCATTATGGGATATTGTGATGTCATTATGGGATATTGTGATGTCATTATGGGATATTGTGATGTCATTATGGGATATTGTGATATCATTATGGGATATTCTGTGTAGATTGATGAGGGAAATGTTTTATTTAATCCATTTTAGAAAAAGGCTGTAACGTAACAACATGTGGAAAAAGTAAAGAGGTCTGAATACTTTTCCCGAACGCCCTGTACATCAACTACAATGCAGTGAATTAAGACAGATTTAAGTTGCATCATATTTAAGTTGTCATTAATCATTCATTACTGTTAACACGGGTCACTCATTAAACACACAGAGACCTAAAGAACACAGAGATGTTATGTATCTTGATGTGAGAAATCAGTAGCTATGTCGTTTTAGCACCAGTCATCCAAATTAAAAATATATTTTATCTTAAAAACAAAGAGAAAAGAATGAATAGCCAGTCACATCAGCCAATAACCTTCCAAGATCAATTATGTGCCAGGGCCAATAGGAAAATGGCTATCTTGCAATACTCCTCCTAGTTTATTTAAAGGTTGTTGGCCCAGAGTGGTTATGGACAAGCTGCCTCCAGTTCTCTCAGTGTGGACTTGGACTACTGTGGCTTGACAGCAGGGATGGACTGGGGAGCAGAAATCAGCTTGGTTCTTTCTAAAACACCAGGCCACTTTTTTTTTTACTTGAGGATCCCATTGTTAGTCAAAATAAAGATAATAAATAATAATGTTCCAAACCTCCAATGTATACAGACACACTAGGTTAAAATAGACCACCCCGTCTGGCATTTGCCAGAACTGTCTGAAAGCCAGCCGATCCATCTCTGTCAGACAGTTCAACAATGGGAGAGGAGGTGTAGACTACAGGATCTGAACAACAGTAACACTCACTGGACCCTCACTGGTGTATGTGGGTCGGACCAGGCTGGTGCCAGTGTTCTGGTGTATGTGGATCGGACCAGGGTGGTGCCAGTGTTCTGGTGTATGTGGATCGGACCAGGGTGGTGCCAGTGTTCTGGTGTATGTGGGTCGGACCAGGGTGGTGCCAGTGTTCTGGTGTATGTGGATTGGACCAGGGTGGTGCCAGTGTTCTGGTGTATGTGGATCGGACCAGGGTGGTGCCAATGTTTTCAGACTGGTGTATGTGTGTGTGAGTTTGTGTTAGTGTTTCCAATTGTCATTGCAATAAGAGGGATACTGCAAAATGAATGAATGTCCAATCAGAACTATGTATGCTGTGCAAGTTTTATGGGTAAGGAGCCCGAAGCCAGAGGTTTTATGGGTAAGGAGCCTGAAGCCAGAGGTTTTATGGGTAAAGAGCCTGAAGCCAGAGGTTGTATGGGTAAAGAGCCTAAAACCAGAGGTTTTATGGGTAAGGAGCCTGAAGCCAGAGGTTTTATGGGTAAGGAGCCTAAAACCAGAGATTTTATGGGCAAGGAGCATGAAGCCAGATGTTTTATGGGTAAGGAGCCTGAAGCCAGAGGTTGTATGGGTAAGGAGCCTAAAACCAGAGGTTTTATGGGTAAGGAGCCTGAAGCCAGAGGTTTTATGAGCAAGGAGCATGAAGCCAGATGTTTAAATGGTAAGGTTTGAGGTTTGTGAATGGAGGTAAGCAGCATCAGATTTGACTTCAGGGGTTGTGATGAGTTGAGAGGTGAAAGGTAAAAGGTTCAAACCTACCAGACGGGATGAACTGCTGCTGTTGGTACTGGAACATGTTGGCCAAGGCCTGTTGGTACTGGAACATGTTGGCCAGGGCCTGTTGGTACTGGAACGTGCCAGCGGCGTTGAACATGGCGGTGGCACCATTGGATTTTTCAACTGTGGGTCTCTTTGGTAATGGAGGTAAAGGTGGGAGCCCCTGATAGAGGTGGTGGTGGTGGAGGAGGTAGTGGTGGAGGTGGTAGTAGTGGAGGTGGTGGGAATGGTAGTGGTGGTGGTGGTGGAGGAGGTAGTGGTGGAAGTAGTGGTGGTGGAGGAGGTAGTGGTGGAGGTGGTGGTGGTGGAGGAGGTAGTGGTGGAGGAGGTTGTGGTGGAGGTGGTGGTGGTGGAGGTGGTGGAAGAGGTGGTAGTGGTGGTGGTGGTGATGGAGGTGGTAGTGGTGGAGGAGGTCATTGTGGAGGAGGTAGTAGTGGAGGTGGTAGTAATGGTAGTGGTGGTGGTGGAGGAGGTAGTGGTGGAGGTGTTAGTAGTGGTGGTGGTAGTGGTGGAGGAGGTAGTGGTGGAGGTGGTAGTAGTGGAGGTGGTGGTAATGGTAGTGGTGGTGGAGGAGGTAGTGGTGGAGGTGGTAGTAGTGGGGGTGGTAATGGTAGTGGTGGTGGTGGTGGAGGAGGTAGTGGTGGAGGTGGTAGTAGTGGAGGTGGTGGTAATGGTAGTGGTGGTGGTGGTGGTGGAGGAGGTAGTAGTGGAGGTGGTGGTAATGGTAGTAGTGGTGGTGGTGGAGGAGGTAGTGGTGGAGGTGGTAGTAGTGGGGGAGGTAGTGGTGGAGGTGGTGGTGGTGGAGGAGGTAGTGGTGGAGGTGGTAGTAGTGGAGGAGGTGGTAGTGGAGGAGGTAGTAGTGGAGGTGGTGGTGGTGGAGGAGGTAGTGGTGGAGGTGGTAGTAGTGGAGGAGGTGGTAGTGGAGGAGGTAGTAGTGGAGGAGGTAGTGGTGGAGGTGGTAGTAGTGGGGGTGGTGGTAATGGTAGTAGTGGTGGTGGGAGGAGGTAGTGGTGGAGGTGGTAGTAGTGGAGGTGGTGGTAATGGTAGTGGTGGAAGTGGTGTTGGTGGTGGTGGTTGTAGAGGTGGTGGTGGTTGTAGAGGGGGTGGTGGAGGAGGTAGTGGTGGAGGTGGTAGTAGTGGAGGAGGTAGTTGTGGAGGTGGTGGTGGTGGAGGAGGTAGTGGTGGAGGTGGTAGTGGTGGAGGTGGTAGTAGTGGAGGAGGTAGTGGTGGAGGTGGTAGTAGTGGAGGTGGTGGTAGTGGTGGAAGTGGTGTTGGTGGTGGTGGTTGTAGAGGTGGTGGTGGTGGTTGTAGAGGTGGTGGTGGTGGTTGTAGAGGTGGTGGTGGTGGTTGTAGAGGGGGTGGTGGTGGTTGTATTGGTGGTTGTAGTGGTGGTGGTGGTGGTTGTGGTGATGGTGGTTGTAGAGGTGGTGGTGGTGGTGAGGTGGTGGTGGTTGTATTGGTGGTTGTAGAGGTGGGTGGTGGTTAGGGGTGGTGGTTGTAGGGGTGGTGGGGGGGTGGTGGTGGTTGTAAAGGTGGTGGTGGTGGTGGGGTGGTGGTGGTGGTGGTTGTAGGGGTGGTGGTGGTTGTAGGGTGGTGGGTGGTGTAGGGGTGGTTGTAGGGGGGTGGTGGTTATTGTGGTGGTTGTAGGGGTGGTGGTGGTTGTAGGGGGGGTGGTGGTGGCTGTGGTGGTGGTTGTAGGGGGGTGGTGGTTGTAGTGGTGGTGGTGGTGTAGGGGTGGTGGTGGTTGTAGGGGGTGGTGGTTGTAGGGGTGGTGGTGGTTGTAAAGGTGGGTAGGGGTGGTGGTTGTAGGGTGGTGGTGGTTGTAGGGGTGGTGGTGGTTGAGGGGTGGTGGTAAAGGTGGTGGTGGTTGTAGGGTGGTGGTGGTGGTAGGGGTGTGGTGGTTGTAAAAGGTGGTGGTGGTTGTAGGGGTGGTGGTGGTTGTAAAGGTGGTGGTGGTTGTAGGGGTGGTGGTGGTTGTAAAGGGTGGTGGTGGTTGTAGGGGTGGTGGTGGTTGTAAAGGTGGTGGTGGTTGTAGGGGGTGGTGGTGGTGGTGGTGTAGTGGTGGTGGTTGTGGTGGTGGTGGGTAGGGGTGGTGGTGGTTGTAAAGGTGGTGGTGGTTGTAGGGGGGTGGTGGTTGTAAAGGTGGTGGTGGTTGTAGGGGTGGTGGTTGTAGGGGTGTTGTGGGGGTGGTGGTGGTTGTAGGGGTGGTGGTGGGTAGGGGTGGTGGTGGTTGTAAAGGTGGTGGTGGTTGTAGTGGTGGTGGTTGTAGGGGTGGTGGTGGTTGTAAAGGTGGTGGTGGTTGTAGGGGTGGTGGTGGTTGTAGGGGGTGGTGGTTGTAGGGGTGGTGGTTGTAAAGGTGGTGGTGGTTGTAAAGGTGGTGGTGGTGGTGGTTGTAGGGGTGGTGGTGGTTGTAGGGTGGTGGTTGTAGGGGTGGTGGTGGTTGTAGGGGTGGTGGTGGTTGTAAAGGTGGTGGTGGTTGTAGGGGTGGTGGTGGTTGTAAAGGTGGTGGTGGTTGTAGGGGTGGTGGTGGTGTGTAGGGGGTGGTGGTTGTGGTGGGGGTGGTGGTGGTTGTAGGGGTGGTGGTGGTTGTAAAGGTGGTGGTGGTTGTAGGGGTGGGTGGTGGTGGTTGTAGGGGTGGTGGTGGTTGTAGGGGGTGGTGGTTGTAGGGGTGGTGGTTGTAAAGGTGGTGGTGGATGTAAAGGTGGTGGTGGTTGTAGGGGGTGGTGGTGGTGGTGGTTGTAAAGTGGTGGGTGGTGGTGGTGGTGGGTGGTGGTGGTTGTAGGTGGTGGTGGTTGTAAGGGTGGTGGTGGTTGTAGGGGTGGTGGTGGTTGTAGGGGTGGTGGTGGTGGTTGTAAGGTGGTGGTTGTAGGTGGTGGTGGTTGTAGGGGGGGGTGGGGTCAGAGGGTGGGGGTGGTGGTTGTAGGGGTGGTGGTGGATGTGGTGGTGGTAGGGGTGGTGGTGGTTGTAAAGGGGTGGTGGTGGTTGTAGGGGTGGGGTGGTGGTGGTGGTTGTAGGGGTGGTGGGGGTGGTGGTTGTAGGGGTGGTGGTGGTTGTAAAGGTGGTAGGGGTGGTTGTAGTGTGGTGGGGTGGTGGTGAGGGGGGGTGGTGGTTGTAGGGGTGGGGGTGGTGGTTGTAAAGGTGGTAGGGTGGTTGTAGGGGTGGTGGTGGTTGTAGGGGTGGTGGGGGTGGTGGTTGTTGTGGTGGTTGTAGGGTGGTGGTGGTTGTAGGGGTGGTGGTGGTTGTAGGGGTGGTGGGGGTGGTGGTTATTGTGGGGGTTGTAGGGGTGGTGGTGGTTGTAGGGGTGGTGGTGGTTGTAGGGGTGGTGGTGGTTGTAGGGGTGGTGGTGGTGGTGGTTGTAGGGGTGGTGGGGGTGGTGGTGGTTGTAGGGGTGGTGGTGGTTGTAGGGGTGGTGGTGGTTGTAGGGGGTGGTGGTGGTGGTGGTTGTAGGGGTGGTGGGGGTGGTGGTTGTAGGGGTGGTGGTGGTTGTAAAGGTGGTAGGGGTGGTGGTGGTTGTAGGGGTGGTAGGGGTGGTTGTAGGGGTGGTGGAATATAAGACAGAGAAAATAAAGATATTCATTAGATCAAATGCTTCTCTACCTCAGAAAAATGATGATTGAAGAAAGTTTTTTGAAAGACATAAGTGGTCTATATTACAGTCGATCTATAATAAGATAGTGGTCTATGATACACTAATTGTTCTATAATAAGACAATGGTCTATGTTACACTAGCCCCATAATAAGACAGTGGTCTATGTTACAGTCCCTCTATAATAAGACAGTGGTCTATGTTACACTAGCCCCATAATAAGGCAGTTGTCTATGTTACAGTCCTTCTATGATAAAACAGTGGTCTATGTTACACTAGCCCCATAATAAGACAGTGGTCTGTGTTACACTAGCCCCATAATGAGACAGTGGTCTATGTTACACTAGCCCCATAATAAGACAGTGGTCTATGTTACACTAGCCCCATAATGAGACAGTGGTCTATGTTACACTAGCCCCATAATAAGACAGTGGTCTATGTTACACTAGCCCCATAATAAGACAGTAGTCTATGTTACACTAGCCCCATAATAAGACAGTGGTCTGTGTTATACTAGTCCCATAATAAGACAGTGGTCTGTGTTACACTAGTCCTTCTATAATAAGACAGTTGTCTGTGTTACACTAGTCCTTCTATAATAAGACAGTGGTCTGTGTTACACTAGCCCCATAATAAGACAGTTGTCTGTGTTACACTAGTCATTCTATAATAAGACAGTGGTCTATGTTACACTAGCCCCATAATAAGACAGTGGTCTGTGTTACACTAGTCCTTCTATAATAAGACAGTGGTCTGTGTTACACTAGTCCTTCTATAATAAGACAGTGGTCTGTGTTACACTAGCCCCACAATAAGACAGTTGCCTATGTTATACTAGTCCTTCTATAATAAGACAGTGGTCTGTGTTACACTAGTCCTTCTATAATAAGACAGTGGTCTGTGTTACACTAGTCCTTCTATAATAAGACAGTTGTCCGTGTTACACTAGTCCTTCTATAATAAGACAGTGGTCTGTGTTACACTAGCCCCATAATAAGACAGTTGTCTGTGTTACACTAGTCATTCTATAATAAGACAGTGGTCTATGTTACACTAGACCCATAATAAGACAGTGGTCTGTGTTACACTAGTCCTTCTATAATAAGACAGTGGTCTGTGTTACACTAGTCCTTCTATAATAAGACAGTGGTCTGTGTTACAATAGTCCTTCTATAATAAGACAGTGGTCTGTGTTACAATAGTCCTTCTATAATAAGACAGTGGTCTGTGTTACACTAATAATAAGACATTGGTCTGTGTTACACTAGCCCCATAATAAGACAGTTGCCTATGTTATACTAGTCCCATAATAAGACAGTGGTCTGTGTTACACTAGTCCTTCTATAATAAGACAGTGGTCTGTGTTACACTAGCCCCATAATAAGACAGTTGTCTGTGTTACACTAGTCCTTCTATAATAAGACAGTGGTCTGTGTTACACTAGCCCCATAATAAGACAGTTGTCTGTGTTACACTAGTCATTCTATAATAAGACAGTGGTCTATGTTACACTAGCCCCATAATAAGACAGTGGTCTGTGTTACACTAGCCCCATAATAAGACAGTGGTCTATGTTACAGTAGTCCTTCTATAATAAGACAGTGGTCTGTGTTACACTAGACCTTCTATAATAAGACAGTGGTCTGTGTTACACTAGTCCTTCTATAATAAGACAGTGGTCTGTGTTACACTAGCCCCACAATAAGACAGTTGCCTATGTTATACTAGTCCTTCTATAATAAGACAGTGGTCTGTGTTACACTAGTCCTTCTATAATAAGACAGTGGTCTGTGTTACACTAGTCCTTCTATAATAAGACAGTGGTCTGTGTTACACTTGTCCTTCTATAATAAGACAGTGGTCTGTGTTACACTAGTCCTTCTATAATAAGACAGTGGTCTGTGTTACACTAGTCCTTCTATAATAAGACAGTGGTCTGTGTTACACTAATAATAAGACAGTGGTCTATGTTACACTAGTCCTTCTATAATAAGACAGTGGTCTGTGTTACACTAGTCCTTCTATAATAAGACAGTGGTCTGTGTTATACTAGTCCTTCTATAATAAGACAGTGGTCTATGTTACACTAGTCCTTCTATAATAAGACAGTGGTCTGTGTTACACTAGTCCTTCTATAATAAGACAGTGGTCTGTGTTACACTAGTCCTTCTATAATAAGACAGTGGTCTGTGTTACACTAGTCCTTCTATAATAAGACAGTGGTCTGTGTTACACTAGTCCTTCAAGACAGTGGTCTGTGTTACACTAGTCCTTCTATAATAAGACAGTGGAGAGGATGTTAACAGAGAGGATATTATTAACAGAGAGGATGTTTACAGAGAGGATGTTAACAGAGAGGATGTTAACAGAGAGAATGTTAACAGAGATGGTGTTAACAGAGAGGATGTTAACAGAGAGAATGTTAACAGAGAGGATGTTAACAGAGAGGATATTATTAACAGAGAGGATGTTTACAGAGAGGATGTTATTAACAGAGAGGATGTTAACAGAGAGAATGTTAACAGAGAGGATGTTAACAGAGAGAATGTTAACAGAGAGGATGTTAACAGAGAGGATGTTAACAGAGATGGTGTTAACAGAGGATGTTAACAGAGAGAATGTTAACAGAGAGGATGTTAACAGAGAGGATGTTAACAGAGAGGATGTTATTAACAGAGAGGATGTTAACAGAGAGGATGTTAACAGAGAGATGTTAACAGAGAGGATGTTAACAGAGAGGATGTTAACAGAGAGGATGTTATTAACAGAGAGGATGTTTACAGAGAGGATGTTATTAACAGAGAGGATGTTAACAGAGAGGATGTTAACAGAGAGGATACAGAGATGGTGTTAACAGAGATGGTGTTAACAGAGAGGATATTTATTCTTGAACACTCCTGAATAGACACTAATCATGGTTTTAGCTGCTGCGTTAACTAAATTAATTCCAGATTAACGTTCAAACCATGTTATTATAAGGATGAATAGACTAGAAGGGATGAACTGACTGTAGACAACATTCTAATAAAGCTTCTTAGACACTGCTGTTTTGTTTTGCAAATCCCGCCTCATTCCCACGTTGACACAGAGATGGAATGGTAATCTAAAGGGATATTTAGGTTAATTAACGGGGTACCACTATACCACAATCAATTGATCACCCCATCAACGAAATGTTTAGAAAACATTATTGCCATAGTCAATTCATCATCCCAGCAATGACATGTTTAGTAAACAGTAATGTCAAAATCAATTTATCACCCCAGATATGAAATGGTTAGTAAACAGTAACTTAAATAAGATGTATTTAGTTAGAAACTAGTATAACAGAACTGCATGCCAAGCTAAAAGGTGAAAGGTCATAGTACCAGGTCAAAGGTTGCGTCGAGGGGTCGCTTCAGTGATTTGACAGCCGACTGAGCCTTAATTAGCAGGCAGCGAGCACAAGGTGGAAATGGGCCAATGGGGTTCAAGTGCATTAACATAAACCGGCAAGCAGAGGTGCATCATGGAGGCAGCAGTGCAGTTTGGGTTAGTGAGAGAAAAAAACAAAAAACAAACAAAACAAACAAAACAACAACAAATCATTGGAATGCAATATACAACAAATAACATAGCTGGAGGACGCACATTAACGGGTGTAGGGTTGTTACTGTAAACACTACGGTCTTGACATCATTAACGGCTGTAGGGTTGTTACTGTAAACACTACGGTCTTGACATCACTAACGGCTGTAGGGTTGTTACTGTAAACACTACGGTCTTGACATCATTAACAGCTGTAGGGTTGTTACTGTAAACACTACGGCCTTGACATCATTAACAGCTGTAGGGTTGTTACTGTAAACACTACGGTCTTGATATCACTAATGGCTGTAGGGTTGTTACTGTAAACACTACGGCCATGACATCATTAACGGCTGTAGGGTTGTTACTGTAAACACTACGGTCTTGATATCACTAACAGCTGTAGGGTTGTTACTGTAAACACTACGGCCTTGACATCATTAACGGCTGTAGGGTTGTTACTGTAAACACTACGGTCTTGATATCACTAATGGCTGTAGGGTTGTTACTGTAACCACTACGGTCTTGATATCACTAATGGCTGTAGGGTTGTTACTGTAAACACTACGGTCTTGACATCATTAACAGCTGTAGAGTTGTTACTGTAAACACTACGGTCTTGATATCACTAATGGCTGTAGGGTTGTTACTGTAAACACTACGGCCATGACATCATTAACGGCTGTAGGGTTGTTACTGTAAACACTACGGCCATGACATCATTAACGGCTGTAGGGTTGTTACTGTAAACACTACGGTCTTGATATCACTAATGGCTGTAGGGTTGTTACTGTAAACACTACGACCTTGACATCACTAATGGCTGTAGGGTTGTTACTGTAAACACTACGACCTTGACATCACTAACGGCTGTAGGGTTGTTACTGTAAACACTAGGGCCTTGACATCCTTAACGGCTGTAGTGTTGTTACTGTAAACACTAGGGCCTTGACATCATTAACAACTGTGGGGTTGTTACTGTAAACACTACGGCCATGACATCACTAATGGCTGTAGGGTTGTTACTGTAAACACTAGGGCCTTGACATCATTAACAGCTGTAGGGTTGTTACTGTAAACACTAGGGCTGTGACATCATTAACAGCTGTAGGGTTGTTACTGTAAACACTACGGCCTTGACATAATTTACTTACACAGGAATGTTGCTCTACTTGCTATTCGCTGTCATTGGATTGAGCTAAACGCTATTAATGCAGTTACCGTTAGACACTTCCTGGTTTCAGACAACTACAGAATTATTTACTGTGAGTCATATAGTTCAAAGTTAATACGTCCAGGACTACTTGATATTTTAGTGATGACATGACGTTTCTATAGGGAGACGTATCAACGCTGTTTAGTTGATACTCAACAAGTCCTAAATATAATAAGAGGAAGCATTGCTACACAATTACATCAGCTCTAAGATGCATAACAATATCACCAGTTACAACAGGTTAAATAACAATATATCTAGTTATAAGTCGCTCTGGATAAGAGAGTCTGCTAAATGACTTAAATGTAAATGTTATACCACATGTTAAATAACAATATATCTGGTTATAACACATGTTAAATAACAATATACCTGGTTATAACACATGTTAAATAACAATATATCTGGTTATAACACATGTTAAATAACAATATATCTGGTTATTACACATGTTAAATAACAATATATCTGGTTATTACAAATGCTAAATAACAATATATCTGGTTATAACACATTCTAAATAACAATATATCTGGTTATTACACATGTTAAATAACAATATATCTGGTTATTACACATGCTAAATAACAATATATCTGGTTATAACACATGTTAAATAACAATATATCTGGTTATTACACATGCTAAATAACAATATATCTGGTTATAACACATGTTAAATAACAATATATCTGGTTATAACACATGTTAAATAACAATATATCTAGTTACAACACATGTTAAATAACAATATATCTGGTTATAACACATGTTAAATAACAATATATCTAGTTATACCACATGTTAAATAACAATATATCTGGTTATAACACATGTAAATTACAATATATCTGGTTATAACACATGTTAAATAACAATATATCTGGTTATTACACATGCTAAATAACAATATATCTGGTTATAACACATGCTAAATAACAATATATCTGGTTATAACACATGTTAAATAACAATATATCTGGTTATAACACATGTTAAATAACAATATATCTGGTTATTACACATGCTAAATAACAATATATCTGGTTATAACACATGTTAAATAACAATATATCTGGTTATTACACATGCTAAATAACAATATATCTGGTTATAACACATGTAAATTACAATATATCTGGTTATAACACATGTTAAATAACAATATATCTGGTTATTACACATGCTAAATAACAATATATCTGGTTATAACACATGCTAAATAACAATATATCTGGTTATAACACATGTTAAATAACAATATATCTGGTTATAACACATGTTAAATAACAATATATCTGGTTATTGCACATGCTAAATAACAATATATCTGGTTATAACACATGTTAAATAACAATATATCTGGTTATTACACATGCTAAATAACAATATATCTGGTTATAACACATGTTAAATAACAATATATCTGGTTATTACACATGCTAAATAACAATATATCTGGTTATAACACATGTTAAATAACAATATATCTGGTTATTACACATGCTAAATAACAATATATCTGGTTATAACACATGCTAAATAACAATATATCTGGTTATAACACATGTTAAATAACAATATACCTGGTTATAACACATGTTAAATAACAATATATATGGTTATAACACATGTTAAATAACAATATATCTAGTTATACCACATGTTAAATAACAATATATCTGGTTATAACACATGTAAATTACAATATATCTGGTATAACACAGGTTAAATAACAATATATCTGGTTATTACACATGCTAAATAACAATATATCTGGTTATAACACATGCTAAATAACAATATATCTGGTTATAACACATGTTAAATAACAATATATCTGGTTATAACACATGTTAAATAACAATATATCTGGTTATAACACATGCTAAATAACAATATATCTGGTTATAACACATGTTAAATAACAAAATATCAGGTTATAACACGTGTTATATAACAATATATCTGGTTATAACACATGTTAAATAACAATATATCTGGTTATTACACATGCTAAATAACAATATATCTGGTTATAACACATGTTAAATAACAATATACCTGGTTATTACACATGCTAAATAACAATATATCTGGTTATAACACGTGTTAAATAACAATATATCTGGTTATTACACATGTTAAAAAACAATATATCTGGTTATAACACATGCTAAATAACAATATATCTGGTTATTACACATGCTAAATAACAATATATCTGGTTATAACACATGTTAAATAACAATATATCTGGTTATTACACATGCTAAATAACAATATATCTGGTTATAACACATGTTAAATAACAATATATCTGGTTATAACACATGTTAAATAACAATATATCTGGTTATAACACACGCTATAACAGGTGATAACAGTTGAAAGAGCTAAAGGAAAGGGATTAGGGTCGGAGGGGGCAGTAAAGTCACACATTTAGCATGATACAATTAAGCTAACTAGTTTACCTGCATAATAAGTCTCCATCACCTTTACTGTCTACGTCTGCTGGGCAGTCTAGATGGTGTGGGGGGAGGGGATGAGAGAGGACGGGAGAGGGTTGAGAGAGCAGAGCTGAAGGGGCTGGCTGGGGGAGATGATGGGGGCTAGGTTT
The DNA here is from genome assembly GCF_034236695.1 of Oncorhynchus nerka. NCBI lineage: Eukaryota > Metazoa > Chordata > Actinopteri > Salmoniformes > Salmonidae > Oncorhynchus > Oncorhynchus nerka. The sequence continues at coordinate 95,946,559 of NC_088409.1, forward strand.
TCAGACGTAGGTGGGGTTGGAGAGGAGTGGCTGGGGGAGATGACGGGGGGCTAGGTTTTCAGACGTAGGTGGGGTTGGAGAGGAGTGGCTGGGGGGGTCAGGTTTTCAGATGTAGGTGGGGTTGGAGAGAAGTGGCTGGGGGGGTCAGGTTTTCAGACGTAGGTGGGGTTGGAGAGGAGTGGCTGGGGGGTCAGGTTTTCAGACGTAGGTGGGGTTGGAGATGAGTGGCTGGGGGGGTCAGGTTTTCAGACGTAGGTGGGGTTGGAGAGGAGTGGCTGGGGGGGGTCAGGTTTTCAGACGTAGGTGGGGTTGGAGAGGAGTGGCTGGGGGGCTAGGTTTTCAGACGTAGGTGGGGTTGGAGAGGAATGGCTGGGGGAGATGACGGGGGGCTAGGTTTTCAGACGTAGGTGGGGTTGGAGAGGAGTGGCTGGGGGAGATGACGGGGGGCTAGGTTTTCAGACGTAGGTGGGATTGGAGAGGAGTGGCTGGGGAGATGACGGTGGGGCTAGGTTTTCAGACGTAGGTGGGGTTGGAGAGGAGTGGCTGGGGAGATGACGGGGGGCTAGGTTTCAGACGTAGGTGGGGTTGGAGAGGAGTGGCTGGGGGGGGTGTCAGGTTTTCAGACGTAGGTGGGGTTGGAGAGGAGTGGCTGGGGGAGGGGGGTCAGGTTTTCAGACGTAGGTGGGGTTGAGAGGAGTGGCTGGGGGGGGTTACAGAGGGATACCTACCATGGCTACTGCGGCAGCAGACTGGTTGACCTGGTGTTGGCCAGCCTTTATCTTGGCCTGCAGGTGGGCTGGAGGGTGGAAGTATTTACACTTCTCCCTGGAGCAGCGACCCTTTATGTAGTCCATACACACGGTCACGGTGTTGTCGTTGGTGTCTATCATAGTGCTGTCTGAGGGGTGGGCGAAGCGACAGTCATTCTCCCCCCGCGTACAGTTACCTCTCTGGTACTCCCGACACACCTGGGGAGAGGAGGGAGGGGTGGATACACAGACAGACAGACAGACAGACAGACAGACAGACAGACAGACAGACAGACAGACAGACAGACAGAGAGACAGACAGACAGACAGAGAGACAGAGAGACAGAGAGACAGAGAGACAGATCAGGTCAGATCAGATCAGGTCAGATCAGATCAGATCAGGTCAGATCAGATCAGATCAGATCAGGTCAGATCAGATCAGGTTGTTACCAAACCACGCGTCATCATGACACATGGCAACACAACAAGTCACTGAGGAAAGGTGATTTTTTTTATTTTTTAGCCGAGACAAAAAAAGCAACATACACAGCCTAACATCAACATAACGAGGAAGGGTTTAATAACTGAGGTCTATATATATATATTGTCACGTTCTGACCTTTATTTCCTGTGTTTTGTATTAGTTAGTATGGTCAGGGCGTGAGTTGGGTGGGCAGTCTATGTTTTGTTTTTCTATGATTTGAGTATTTCTATGTTTCGGCCAAGTATGGTTCTCAATCAGAGGCAGGTGTCATTAGTTGTCTCTGATTGAGAATCATACTTAGGTAGCCTGGGTTTCACTGTGTGTTTGTGGGTGATTGTTCCTGTCTCTGTGTTTGCACCAGATAGGACTGTTTTGAGTTTTCACATTTCTTGTTTTTTGTAGTCAGTTGTTCATGTGTACCTTAACGTATTAAAAAGAACCATGGACACTTACCACGACGCATATTGGTCCTCAGATCCGTTTCGCCTCTCCTCTTCAGAGGAAGAGGAGGAAATTTATTACATATATATATATATATATATATATATCACTGTCATGGGCAGAAAGAGCCCTCCACCTCAGACTATCAATAACCAATGAGAATAATAACCAATGGGAATAATAACCAATGGGAATAATAACCAATGGGAATAATAACCAATGGGAATAATAACCAATGGGAATAATAACCAATGGGAATAATAACCATTGGGAATAATAACCAATGGGAATAATAACCAATTGGGAATAATAACCAATGAGAATAATAACCAATGGGAATAATAACCAATTGGGAATAATAACCAATGAGAATAATAACCAATGGGAATAATATCCAATGGGAATAATTAGCAATAGGAATAAATGAATATAAATGCATAATGAATATATCAAATATGTCACGCCCTGGTCTAAGTATTTAGTGTTTTCTTCATGTATTGGGTCAGGCCAGGGTGTGGCATAGAGTTTTTGTATTGTGGTGTGTTTTGTCTTGGGATTTTGGTATGTGTGTATAGTGGGATTGTAGCTTAGTGGGGTGTTCTAGGAGAGTCTATGGCTGTCTGAAGTGGTTCTCAATCAGAGGCAGGTGTTTACCGTTGTCTCTGATTGGGAACCATATTTAGGCAGCCATATTCTTTGGTTGTATTGTGGGTGATTGTCCTGTGTGTCTTGATGTCCTTGTTAGAGGTTAGTAGACACTTGTATAGGATGTTTTCGGTTTTCGTTTATTGTTTTGTAGTGTTAGTGTTTTGTCGTGTGTTACGTTTGTTTATTAAAGATGAATAGAAATAGACACGCTGCAGTTTGGTCCGACTCTCCTTCACCATTAGAAAGCCGTTACAAAAAATAACAAAAACCTGCTAATTACAGTTGAGAATGAATAATCAGCAGTATAAACACTCATCAATCTTGTAATGTTTGTCTTGTAAATGTTTCTCTCATTTAATCTTTCAAGTATAAATATTTTGTTTTTCAAATCGATGACGTGAAGACAAGATTCATATATTCCTGAGTTTTCCATCAGGGGGCAGTACATGCATGGCCAGGTTGACAATGTGTCGAGCTCACGTCCAGACAAGACCTGAGGTGCATCTCAACAGTCTACACCTGCTTCCTATTCTCCTCTCCTCTCTTTCTACTGGATTGGTTTGTGTGTTTTGTGTGCGTGTGTATTGTGTGTGTATGAAGACACTAGCTTCTCAGACCTGTGTCTAGACACAGTTAACTGTCTCCTGTCTTCACTGGCCATGCCTCGTCAAAAACAGCAAGGCTCTTTTAAAAAAGAGGCTGCCTTGTTGAGAGAGAGAGAGAGAGAGCTGTGTGCCCTGATCTGTCTCAAGCTCTCAATAAGAGTTATTAGCACTGGTCTAACAGCTGTACTAAACCTCTGATGGAAATTTAACCCTGGTAAAGCTCCTGGTTGGCCAACAAAAAGAAGAGGCTGATAATCCTAGTTCTACCCAAAGGTTACCATGCGTCATCATTATGCAGGTAATATGTGGGGGTTAGGGTTAGGGGGGGTCCTACAGTTTTATGTTAAGCATGAAAACAGAATCCCGCATCTGTTAATTTTGAATGACACACTATGACAGAAACTAAAATATATCTGCCCTTTTTCTGAAGGGTATTTATAGCAAACCCACTTGGCCAACGAGGCTAGTGGATTGGTTCTATAATGTAACACCAGTAGGCGTGATTGAGTAGACAGATTCATCCATTATTTCTGTGAAATCACCCCTAGTCAGTGAAATCCAAATCGCTCCTACACCCCCTTCCTCCCCCTTGCCACCCCCCTGCCTACTCCTCTCCTCTCCTTCCTTGATGACTTTAACAAGTCTGCTGGTCATTGATTTCTCATCTCCCCCTAAATCTTTCTTTCCTGTTATCGACCCTTTCCATTGTTCACAGAGGTGTCCACTCTCTCCCCCTCTGTCCACTCTCACTGAGACTCCCTCCCTCCCTCTCCTCCTCCTCTGTCCACTCTCCCTGAGACTCCCTCCCTCCCTCTCCTCCTCCTCTGTCCACTCTCACTGAGACTCCCTCCCTCCCTCTCCTCCTCCTCTGTCCACTCTCTCCCCTCCCCCTCTGTCCACTCTCACTGAGACTCCCTCCCTCCCTCTCCTCCTCCTCTGTCCACTCTCCCTGAGACTCCCTCCCTCCCTCTCCTCCTCCTCTGTCCACTCTCACTGATACTCCCTCCCTCCCTCTCCTCCTCCTCTGTCCACTCTCTCCCCTCCCCCTCTGTCCACTCTCACTGAGACTCCCTCCCTCCCTCTCCTCCTCCTCTGTCCACTCTCCCTGAGACTCCCTCCCTCCCTCTCCTCCTCCTCTGTCCACTCTCACTGAGACTCCCTCCCTCCCTCTCCTCCTCCTCTGTCCACTCTCCCTGAGACTCCCTCCCTCCCTCTCCTCCTCCTCTGTCCACTCTCAGAGACTCCCTCCCTCCCCTCCTCCTCTGTCCACTCTCCCTGAGACTCCCTCCCTCCCCTCCTCCTCTGTCCACTCTCCCTGAGACTCCCTCCCTCCCTCCCTCCTCCTCTGTCCACTCGCCCTGAGACTCCCTCCCTCCCCCTCTGTCCACTCTCCCTGAGACTCCCTCCCTCCCCTCCCCTCTGTCCACTCTCCCTGAGACTCCCTCTCAACATTAACCTCACAACGTTCCTCCACTTCTCTCCCCTCCCCATCTGTCCACTCTCCCTGAGACTCCTCCCAACATTAACCTCGCAATGTTCCTCCACTTCTCTCCCCTCCCCCTCTGTCCACTCCTCCTCCTCCCCTCACCTCCTCATCTACTCCTCCCTCACTCCCCTCCTCTCCTCCTCCACTCTCCTCCTCCTCTCATCCCCCTCCTCCTCTCTTCTCCCATCCTCCCCTCCTTCTCCTCCTCACCTCCTCCTCACCTCCTCCACTCTCCCTTCCCTTCCCTTCCCTTCCCTCCCCCTCTCCTCTCCTCTTCCCCCCTCCTCCCCTCCCCTCCTCACCTCTTCCTCCTCCTCCTCTCCTCCCCTCCTACCCTCCCTCCCTCCCTCCCTCTCCTCCTCCCCCAATGACTTTCCTATTATTTTGTTAATAGAGTATCCTAGGCAGCGCTGCATAATGCATTAATGCATTACATTGACTTACTGTCCAATGAATAACTATTGTGATGCAGTGAGTCCTGAGAAGCACAGCTTCAGGTTTTTTGTGTGTGTGTGTGTGTGTGTGTGTGTGTGTGTGTGTGTGTGTAATAATGGCAGGGATTAACGTGAGGGAACTGAAGAGAGAGATATGCTAATTTGCATCCTTCTGTCTTTCTAATGAGCAAAATATGGTAACAGACTGATATATCATTACTATATAATGGTAACAGACTCATATATCATTACTATATAATGGTAACAAACTGATATATCATTACTATATAATGGTAACAGACTCATATATCATTACTATATAATGGTAACAGACTGATATATCATTACTATATAATGGCAACAGATTGATATATCATTACTATATAATGGCAACAGACTGATATATCATTACTATATAATGGTAACAAACTGATATATCATTACTATATAATCGTAACAGACTGATATATCATGACTATATAATGGTAACAGACTGATATATCATTACTATATAATGGTAACAGACTGACATATCATTACTATATAATGGTAACAGACTCATATATCATTTCTATATAATGGCAACAGACTGATATATCATTACTATATAATGGTAACAGACTCATATATCATTACTATATAATGGTAACAGACTGATATATCATTACTATATAATGGTAACAAACTGATATAGCATTACTATATAATGGTAACAGACTGATATATCATTACTATATAATGGTAACAGACTGATATATCATTACTATATAATGGTAACAGACTGATATATCATTACTATATAATGGTAACAGACTGATATATCATTACTATATAATGGTAACAGACTGATATATCATTACTATATAATGGTAACAAACTGATATATCATTACTATATAATGGTAACAGACTGATATATCATTACTATAGAATGGTAACAAACTGATATATCATTACTATATAATGGTAACAGACTGATATAGCATTACTATATAATGGTAACAGGGGGTTAGTTACTGTAACAGACTGATATAGCATTACTATATAATGGTAACAGGGATTTAGTTACTGTAACAGACTGATATATCATTACTATATAATGGTAACAGACTGATATATCATTACTATATAATGGTAACAGACTGATATATCATTACTATATAATGGTAACAGACTGATATATCATTACTATATAATGGTAACAGACTGATATATCATTACTATATAATGGTAACAAACTGATATATCATTACTATATAATGGTAACAGACTGATATATCATTACTATAGAATGGTAACAAACTGATATATCATTACTATATAATGGTAACAGACTGATATAGCATTACTATATAATGGTAACAGGGGGTTAGTTACTGTAACAGACTGATATAGCATTACTATATAATGGTAACAGGGGTTTAGTTACTGTAACAGACTGATATATCATTACTATATAATGGTAACAGGGGTTTAGTTACAGTAACAGACTGATATAGCATTACTCTATAATGGTAACAGGGGGTTAGTTACTGTAACAGACTGATATAGCATTACTATATAATGGTAACAGGGGTTTAGTTACTGTAACAGACTGATATATCATTACTATATAATGGTAACAGACTGATATAGCATTACTATATAATGGTAACAGGGGGTTAGTTACTGTAACAGACTGATATATCATTACTATATAATGGTAACAGACTGATATAGCATTACTATATAATGGTAACAGACTGATATATCATTACTATATAATGGTAACAAACTGATATATCATTACTCTATAATGGTAACAGGGGGTTAGTTACTGTAACAGACTGATATAGCATTACTATATAATGGTAACAGGGGTTTAGTTACTGTAACAGACTGATATATCATTACTATATAATGGTAACAGACTGATATAGCATTACTATATAATGGTAACAGGGGGTTAGTTACTGTAACAGACTGATATATCATTACTATATAATGGTAACAGACTGATATAGCATTACTATATAATGGTAACAGACTGATATATCATTACTATATAATGGTAACAAACTGATATATCATTACTATAGAATGGTAACAGACTGATATAGCATTACTATATAATGGTAACAGGGGGTTAGTTACTGTAACAGACTGATATAGCATTACTATATAATGGTAACAGGGGTTTAGTTACAGTAACAGACTGATATAGCATTACTATATAATGGTAACAGGGGGTTAGTTACTGTAACAGACTGATATAGCATTACTATATAATGGTAACAGGGGTTTAGTTACTGTAACAGACTGATATATCATTACTATATAATGGTAACAGACTGATATAGCATTACTATATAATGGTAACAGACTGATATAGCATTACTCTATAATGGTAACAGGGGGTTAGTTACTGTAACAGACTGATATAGCATTACTATATAATGGTAACAGGGGTTTAGTTACTGTAACAGACTGATATATCATTACTATATAATGGTAACAGACTGATATAGCATTACTATATAATGGTAACAGACTGATATAGCATTACTATATAATGGTAACAGACTGATATATCATTACTATATAATGGTAACAGACTCATATATCATTACTATATAATGGTAACAGACTGATATATCATTACTATATAATGGTAACAGACTGATATATCATTACTATATAATGGTAACAGACTGATATATCATTACTATATAATCGTAACAGACTGATATATCATTACTATATAATGGTAACAGATTGATATATCATTACTATATAATCGTAACAGACTGATATAGCATTACTATATAATGGTAACAGGGGTTTAGTTACTGTAACAGACTGATATATCATTACTATATAATGGTAACAGACTGATATAGCATTACTATATAATGGTAACAGACTGATATAGCATTACTATATAATGGTAACAGACTGATATATCATTACTATATAATGGTAACAGACTCATATATCATTACTATATAATGGTAACAGACTGATATATCATTACTATATAATGGTAACAGACTGATATATCATTACTATATAATGGTAACAGACTGATATATCATTACTATATAATGGTAACAGACTGATATAGCATTACTATATAATGGTAACAGGGGGTTAGTTACTGTAACAGACTGATATAGCATTACTATATAATGGTAACAGACTGATATATCATTACTATATAATGGTAACAGACTGATATAGCATTACTATATAATGGTAACAGGGGGTTAGTTACTGTAACAGACTGATATAGCATTACTATATAATGGTAACAGACTGATATAGCATTACTATATAATGGTAACAGACTGATATATCATTACTATATAATGGTAACAGACTGATATATCATTACTATATAATCGTAACAGACTGATATATCATTACTATATAATGGTAACAGACTGATATAGCATTACTATATAATGGTAACAGGGGGTTAGTTACTGTAACAGACTGATATAGCATTACTATATAATGGTAACAGACTGATATATCATTACTATATAATGGTAACAGGGGGTTAGTTACTGTAACAGACTGATATAGCATTACTATATAATGGTAACAGACTGATATAGCATTACTATATAATGGTAACAGGGGGTTAGTTACTGTAACAGACTGATATAGCATTACTATATAATGGTAACAGGGGGTTAGTTACTGTAACTGACTGATTGTGTATTAGATGTACATAATTGAACCATATTAGTTAATTAATTAATGAACTAAGCAGCAACTGTTTAATCAACACTTTTCAACTCTGCTCCTTAACAATGTAAGAGACACAAGCCGCAACAGAAAATCTACTTTGGTGAAAGCAGTGAAAGTTATTCAGTCCTCATTGACTGCTAGTGGCCATCCTTTCACTGTGTAACAGCCACTGTAGACTTGGGAAACCATGCGAACTGTGTTTTGATAAATCAAGAGTTGTGTTTTGATAAATCAAGAGTTGTGTTTTGATAAATCAAGTGCTAGGGTGCAGAGAACAGCATCAGGTTGAGTCAGAGTCTCACCTCCAGTCTATCTGTCCTCATGAGTTTCTGTGCGGCAGCAGCAGCAGAGGGCATGGAGACGTTGGGGTTACTGGTCACCAGGACCGGGGAGCTGGACATGATCTCAGAAGGCATCAGGCCGGGTGACACCGGGCCCAGGTAGGGGTTAAACGCAGCGGCCACCGCAGCAGGACTGGCATTGGAGGCAAGGCTGGGTGTCACAGAGAACATGGGGACCGGCTGTACGGAGTCAAGAGAAGCACAATAAGGAGATATTCAGTCAGTCTTAGAGGACCAAGATATTAACACTTTATTTGTATAGTCCATCTGTAGATAATGTAACATTTCAACTAACTATCTAA
>NC_088409.1:95960782-95968282 GCF_034236695.1 Oncorhynchus nerka
AGAGAGAGAGAAGCGAGAGGGACAGAACAAGAGAAAGGAGAGAAAGGAGAGAGAGAGAGAGAGGGACAGAACAAGAGTTAGAGAGTTAAGGAGAGAGAGAGAGAGGGACAGAACAAGAGTTAGAGAAAGGGAGAGAGAGAGAGCGAGAGGGACAGAACAAGAGTTAGAGAAAGGAGAGAGAGAGAGAGAGAGGGACAGAACAAGAGTTTGAGAAAGGAGAGAGAGAGAGAGGGACAGAAACAAGAGTTAGAGAAAGAGGAGAGAGAGAGAGAGAGGACAGAACAAGAGTTAGAGAAAGGGAGAGAGAGAGAGAGAGAGGGACAGAACAAGAGTTAGAGAAAGGAGAGAGAGAGAGAGGAGGGACAGAACAAGAGTTAGAGAAAGGAGAGAGAGAGAGGGACAGAACAAGAGTTAGAGAAAGGGAGAGAGAGAGAGAGAGGGACAGAACAAGAGTTAGAGAAAGGGAGAGAGAGAGAGAGAGGGACAGAACAAGAGTTAGAGAAAGGAGAAGAGGAGAGAACAAGAGAGAGAGAGAGAGGGACAGAACAAGAGTTAGAGAAAGGAGAGAGAGAGAGAGAGGGACAGAACAAGAGTTAGAGAAAGAGAGAGAGAGAGAGACAGAGAGTTAGAGGACAGAACAAGACAGAGAAAGAGGAGAAAGAGAGAGACAGAGGGACAGAACAAGAGTTAGAGAGAGGACAGAACAAGAGTTAGAGAGAGAGGGACAGAACAAGAGTTAGAGAAAGGAGAGAGAGAGAGAGAGGGACAGAACAAGAGTTAGAGAAAGGGAGAGAGAGAGAAAGGGACAGAACAAGAGTTAGAGAAAGGGAGAGAGAGAGGCACAGAACAAGAGTTAGAGAAAAAGGGAGAGAGAGAGGGAGGACAGAACAAGAGTTAGAGAAAGGGAGAGAGAGAGAGAGAGGGACAGAACAAGAGAGTTAGAGAAAGGGAGAGAGAGAGAGAGGGACAGAACAAGAGTTAGAGAAAAGGGAGAGAGAGAGAGGAGAGGGACAGAACAAGAGTTAGAGAAAGGGAGAGAGAGAGAGAGAGGGACAGAACAAGAGTTAGAGAAAGGAGAGAGAGAGAGAGAGGGACAGAACAAGAGTTAGAGAAAGGAGAGAGAGAGAGAGAGGGACAGAACAAGAGTTAGAGAAAGGGAGAGAGAGAGAGAGAGAGGGACAGAACAAGAGTTAGAGAAAGGAGAGAGAGAGGGACAGAACAAGAGTTAGAGAGAGAGACAGAACAAGAGTTAGAGAAAGGGAGAGAGGACGAGAGGACAGAACAAGAGTTAGAGAAAGGAGAGAGAGAGAGAGAGGGACAGAACAAGAGTTAGAGAAAGGAGAGAGAGAGAGAGCGGACAGAACAAGAGTTAGAGAAAGGAGGAGAGAGAGAGAGGGACAGAACAAGAGGGAGAACAAGAGAGAGAAAGAGAGAGAGAGAGAGAGAGGGACAGAACAAGAGTTAGAGAAAGGGAGAGAGAGAGAGCGAGAGGGACAGAACAAGAGTTAGAGAAAGAGAGAGAGGGACAGAACAAGAGAGAGAGGGAGAGAGAGAGAGAGAGAAGAGAGAGAGAGAGAGAGAGAGAGAGAGAGGGACAGAACAAGAGTTAGAGAAAGGGGAGAGAGAGAGAGGGACAGAACAAGAGTTAGAGAAAGGGAGAGAGAGAGAGAGGGACAGAACAAGAGTTAGAGAAAGGAGAGAGAGAGAGTGGACAGAACAAGAGTTTGAGAAAGGGAGAGAGAGAGCGAGAGGGACAGAACAAGAGTTAGAGAAAGGGACAGAGAGAGAGAGAGAGAGAGAGAGAGGGACAGAACAAGAGTTAGAGAAAGGGAGAGAGAGAAGGGACAGAACAAGAGTTAGAGAAAGGAGAGAGAGAGAGAGAGGGACAGAACAAGAGTTAGAGAAAGGGAGAGAGAGAGAGAGGGACAGAACAAGAGTTAGAGAAAGGAGAGAGAGAGAGAGAGTTAGAGAGAGAGGGACAGAACAAGAGTTAGAGAAAGGGAGAGAGAGAGAGAGGGACAGAACAAGAGTTAGAGAAAGGGAGAGAGAGAGAGAAAGGGACAGAACAAGAGTTAGAGAAAGGGAGAGAGAGAGAGAGGGACAGAACAAGAGTTAGAGAAAGGGAGAGAGAGAGGACAGAACAAGAGTTAGAGAAAGGGGAGAGAGAGAGAGAGGGACAGAACAAGAGTTAGAGAGAAGAGGGACAGAACAAGAGTTAGAGAAAGGGAGAGAGAGAGAGAGAGAGGGACAGAACAAGAGTTAGAGAAAGAGAAAGGAGAGAGAGAGGGACAGAACAAGAGTTAGAGAAAGGGAGAGAGAGAGAGAGAGGGACAGAACAAGAGTTAGAGAAAGGAGAGAGAGAGAGAGAGGGACAGAACAAGAGTTAGAGAAAGGGAGAGAGAGAGAGGGACAGAACAAGAGTTAGAGGGACAGAACAAGAGTTAGAGAAAGAGAGAGAAAGAGAGAGAGAGAGGGACAGAACAAGAGTAGAGAAAGGAGAAAGAGAGAGAGGGACAGAACAAGAGAGGGAGAGAGAGAGAGAGGGACAGAACAAGAGTTAGAGAAAGAGAGAGAGAGGGACAGAACAAAGAGAGAGAGAGAGAGAGAGATAGAGACAGAACAAGAGTTAGAGAAAAGGAGAGAGAGAGGGACAGAACAAGAGTTAGAGAAAGGGAGAGAGAGAGAGAGGGACAGAACAAGAGTTAGAGAAAGGGAGAGAGAGAGAGGGAGAGAGAGAGGACAGAACAAGAGTTAGAGAAAGAGAGAGAGAGAGAGAGAGAGCGAGAGGGACAGAACAAGAGTTTAGAGAGAACAAGAGTTAGAGAGAGAGAGAGAGAGGGACAGAACAAGAGTTAGAGAAAGGGAGAGAGAGAGAGAGGGACAGAACAAGAGTTAGAGAAAGGGAGAGAGAGAGAGAGGGACAGAAGAAGAGTTAGAGAAAGGGAGAGAGAGAGAGAGGGACAGAACAAGAGTTAGAGAAAGGGGAGAGAGAGAGAGAGAGGGACAGAACAAGAGTTAGAGAAAGAGAGAGAGAGAGAGAGGGACAGAACAAGAGTTAGAGAAAGGGAGAGAGAGAGAGAGAGAGGGACAGAACAAGAGTTAGAGAAAGGAGAGAGAGAGAGAGAGAGAGAGAGAGAGAGAGAGGGACAGAACAAGAGTTAGAGAAAGGAGAGAGAGAGAAAGGGACAGAACAAGAGTTAGAGAAAGGAGAGAGAGAGAGAGAGGGACAGAACAAGAGTTAGAGAAAGGGAGAGAGAGAGAGAGAGGGACAGAACAAGAGTTAGAGAAAGGGAGAGAGAGAGAGAGAGAGGGACAGAACAAGAGTTAGAGAAAGGAGAGAGAGAGAGAGAGGGACAGAACAAGAGTTAGAGAAAGGGAGAGAGAGAGAAAGGGGACAGAACAAGAGTTAGAGAAAGAGAGAGAGAGAGGACAGAACAAGAGTTAGAGAAAGGGGAGAGAGAGAGGGACAGAACAAGAGTTAGAGAGAGAGAGAGACAGAACAGAGAGAAAGGGAGAGAGAGAGTGAGGACAGAACAAGAGTTAGAGAAAGAGAGGAGAGAGAGAGAGAGAGAGGGACAGAACAAGAGTTAGAGAAAGAGAGAGAGAGAGAGAGAGGGACAGAACAAGAGTTAGAGAAAGAGAGAGAGAGAGTTAGAGAAAGGAGAGAGACAGAACAAGAGTTAGAGAAAAGAGAGAGAGAGAGAGACAGAACAAGAGTTAGAGAAAGAGAAGAGAGAGAGAGAGAGGGACAGAACAAGAGTTAGAGAAAGAGAGAGAGAGAGAGACAGAACAAGAGTTAGAGAAAGGGAGAGAGAGAGAGCGAGAGGGACAGAACAAGAGTTAGAGAAAGAGGAGAGAGAGAGAGGGACAGAACAAGAGTTGGAAAGAACAAGAGAGGCGGACAGAACAAGAGTTAGAGAAAGGGAGAGAGAGAGAGAGGGACAGAACAAGAGTTAGAGAAAGGGAGAGAGAGAGAGGGACAGACAAGAGTTAGAAAGGGAGAGAAGGAGCGAGAGGGACAGAACAAGAGTTAGAGAAAGGGAGAGAGAGAGAGCGAGAGGGACAGAACAAGAGTTAGAGAAAGGGAGAGAGAGAGAGAGAGACAGAGAGAGAGAGAGAGAGAGAGAGAGGGACAGAACAAGAGTTAGAGAAAGGAGAGAGAGAGAGAGGGACAGAACAAGAGTTAGAGAAAGGGAGAGAGAGAGAGAGAGGGACAGAACAAGAGTTAGAGAAAGGAGAGAGAGAGAGAGAGAGGACAGAACAAGAGAGAGAAAGGGAGAGAGAGCGAGAGGGACAGAACAAGAGTTAGAGAAAGGGAAGAGAGAGAGAGAGAGAGAGGGACAGAACAAGAGTTAGAGAAAGGGAGAGAGAGAAAGGGACAGAACAAGAGTTAGAGAAAGGGAGAGAGAGAGAGAGAGGGACAGAACAAGAGTTAGAGAAAGGGGAGAGAGAGAGAGAGGGACAGAACAAGAGTTGGAGAAAGGGAGAGAGAGAGAGAGAGAGGGACAGAACAAGAGTTAGAGAAAGGAGAGAGAGAGAAAGGGACAGAACAAGAGTTAGAGAAAGGGGAGAGAGAGAGAAAGGGACAGAACAAAGAGTTAGAGAAAGGGAGAGAGATAGAGGACATAACAAGAGTTAGAGAAAGAGAGAGAGAGAGGGACAGAACAAGAGTTAGAGAAAGAGAGAAAGAGAGAGACAGAACAAGAGTTAGAGAAAAGAGGAGAGAGAGAGAGAGAGAGAGAGAGAGAGAGAGAGAGGGACAGAACAAGAGTTAGAGAAAGAGAGAGAGAGAGAGACAGAACAAGAGTTAGAGAAAGAGAGAGAGAGAGAGACAGAACAAGAGTTAGAGAAAGAGAGAGAGAGAGAGAGAGACAGAACAAGAGTTAGAGAAAGAGAGAGAGAGAGAGAGAGGGACAGAACAAGAGTTAGAGAAAAGAGAGAGAGAGAGAGAGAGAGGGACAGAACAAGAGTTAGAGAAAGAGAGAACAAGAGAGAGAGAGGGAGAGAGAGAGAGGGACAGAACAAGAGTTAGAGAGAGAGAGAGAGAGAGAGATAGAGACAGAACAAGAGTTAGAGAAAGGGAGAGAGAGAGACAGAACAAGAGTTAGAGAAAGGGAGAGAGAGAGAGGGACAGAACAAGAGTTAGAGAAAGGGAGAGAGAGAGAGTGAGAGAGAGGGACAGAACAAGAGTCAGAGAAAGAGAAGAGAGGAGAGAGAGCGAGAGGGACAGAAACAAGAGTTAGAGAAAGGGAGAGAGAGAGAGAGAGAGAGAGAGAGAGAGAGAGAGGGACAGAACAAGAGTTAGAGAAAGGGAGAGAGAGAGAGAGGGACAGAACAAGAGTTAGAGAAAGGGAGAGAGAGAGAGAGAGGGACAGAACAAGAGTTAGAGAAAGGGAGAGAGAGAGAGAGGGACAGAACAAGAGTTAGAGAAAGAGAGAGAGAGCGAGAGGGACAGAACAAGAGTTAGAGAAAGGGGAGAGAGAGAGAGAGAGAGAGAGGGACAGAACAAGAGTTAGAGAAAGAGAGAGAGAGAAAGGGACAGAACAAGAGTTAGAGAAAGGAGAGAGAGAGAGAGGGACAGAACAAGAGTTAGAGAAAGGGAGAGAGAGAGAGAGAGGGACAGAACAAGAGTTGGAGAAAAGAGAGAGAGAGAGAGTGAGAGGGACAGAACAAGAGTTAGAGAAAGGGAGAGAGAGAGAAAGGGACAGAACAAGAGTTAGAGAAAGGGAGAGAGAGAGAAAGGACAGAACAAGAGTTAGAGAAAGAGAGATAGAGGCACATAACAAGAGTTAGAGAAAGGAGAGAGAGAGGAACAGAACAAGAGTTAGAGAAAGAGAGAAAGAGAGAGACAGAACAAGAGTTAGAGAAGAGAGAGAGAGAGAGAGAGAGAGAGAGAGAGAGAGGGACAGAACAAGAGTTAGAGAAAGAGAGAGAGAGAGAGACAGAACAAGAGTTAGAGAAAAGAGAGAGAGAGAGAGACAGAACAAGAGTTAGAGAAAGAAGAGAGAGAGAGAGAGACAGAACAAGAGTTAGAGAAAGAGAGAGAGAGAGAGAGAGGGACAGAACAAGAGTTAGAGAAAGAGAGAGAGAGAGAGAGAGAGAGAGAGGGACAGAACAAGAGTTAGAAAGAGAGAGAGAGAGAGAGAGAGAGAGAGGGACAGAACAAGAGTTAGAGAAAGAGAGAGAGAGAGAGAGAGACAGAAGAAGAGACAGAACAAGAGTTAGAGAAAGGGAGAGAGAGAGACAGAACAAGAGTTAGAGAAAGGGAGAGAGAGAGAGGGACAGAACAAGAGTTTGAGAAAGGGAGAGAGAGAGCGAGAGGGACAGAACAAGAGTTAGAGAAAGGGAGAGAGAGAGAGAGAGAGAGAGGGACAGAACAAGAGTTAGAGAAAGGGAGAGAGAGAAAGGGACAGAACAAGAGTTAGAGAAAGGGAGAGAGAGAGAGAGAGGGACAGAACAAGAGTTAGAGAAAGGGAGAGAGAGAGAGAGGGACAGAACAAGAGTTGGAGAAAGGGAGAGAGAGAGAGAGTGAGAGGGACAGAACAAGAGTTAGAGAAAGGGAGAGAGAGAGAAAGGGACAGAACAAGAGTTAGAGAAAGGAGAGAGAGAGAAAGGGACAGAACAAGAGTTAGAGAAAGAGAGATAGAGGCACATAACAAGAGTTAGAGAAAGGAGAGAGAGAGGGACAGAACAAGAGTTAGAGAAAAGAGAAAGAGAGAGACAGAACAAGAGTTAGAGAAAGAGAGAGAGAGAGAGAGAGAGAGAGAGAGAGAGAGGGACAGAACAAGAGTTAGAGAAAGAGAGAGAGAGAGAGACAGAACAAGAGTTAGAGAAAGAGAGAGAGAGAGAGACAGAACAAGAGTTAGAGAAAAGAGAGAGAGAGAGACAGAACAAGAGTTAGAGAAAGAGAGAGAGAGAGGGACAGAACAAGAGTTAGAGAAAGAGAGAGAGAGAGAGAGAGAGAGGGACAGAACAAGAGTTAGAGAAAGAGAGAGAGAGAGAGAGAGAGAGAGGGACAGAACAAGAGTTAGAAAGAAGAGAGAGAGAGAGAGAGAGAGAGAGATAGAGACAGAACAAGAGTTAGAAAGGAGAGAGAGAGACAGAACAAGAGTTAGAGAAAGGGAGAGAGAGAGAGGGACAGAACAAGAGTTAGAGAAAGGGAGAGAGAGAGAGTGAGAGAGAGGGACAGAACAAGAGTCAGAGAAAGAGAGAGAGAGAGAGAGAGAGCGAGAGGGACAGAACAAGAGTTAGAGAAAGGAGAGAGAGAAAGGAGAGAGAGAGAGAGAGAGAGAGAGAGAGGGACAGAACAAGAGTTAGAGAAAGGGAGAGAGAGAGAGAGAGAGAGAGAGAGAGAGAGAGAGGGACAGAACAAGAGTTAGAGAAAGGAGAGAGAGAGAGAGGGACAGAACAAGAGTTAGAGAAAGGGAGAGAGAGAGAGGGACAGAACAAGAGTTAGAGAAAGGGAGAGAGAGAGAGAGAGAGCGAGAGGGACAGAACAAG
>NC_088409.1:95973282-95978282 GCF_034236695.1 Oncorhynchus nerka
AGAGAGAGAGAGGGACAGAACAAGAGTTAGAGAAAAAGAGAGAGAGAGAGAGAGAGAACAAGAGAGAGAGAGAGAGAGAGAGAGAGAGAGGGACAGAACAAGAGTTAGAGAAAGAGAGAGAGAGAGAGAGAGAGAGAGAGAGAGAGAGAGAGAGAGGGACAGAACAAGAGTTAGAGAAAGAGAGAGAGAGAGAGAGAGAGAGAGAGAGGGACACAACAAGAGTTAGAGAGAGAGAGAGGGACAGAACAAGAGTTAGAGAAAGGGAGACAGAAGCAGAGAGAGGGGCAGTGTTCTCTTGATGCCTGCTCCTGTTTCCTACAGTATGCTATTCACTCACACATAGTGGGACAAGTCTCATCTCCATCTGTGTGGTGATATTTATTGTGTGTGTGTGTGTGTGTCTTAGAGAGCATCGTTAGGGTTGTAGAGAGATACTGGCACCAGTTCAAGCAGACAGCTGCATTCCCTGCGCGTGACACGCCGAGTCTGTACTGGCTGACGTAGCAGGTTCTCTCTGACCTCAGCCACAGATTCCTCTGTGAGACAGACCTTCTCCACCAGGAGGACAGAGGGAGACAGTCTCATCCAGGAGGAGAGAGGGAGAGAGTCTCATCCAGGAGGAGAGAGGGAGAGAGTCTCATCCAGGAGGAGAGAGGGAGAGAGTCTCATCCAGGAGGAGAGAGGGAGAGAGTCTCATCCAGGACGAGAGAGGGAGACAGTCTCATCCAGGAGGAGAGAGGGAGACAGTCTCATCCAGGAGGAGAGAGGGAGACAGTCTCATCCAGGAGGAGAGAGGGAGAGAGTCTCATCCAGGAGGAGAGAGGGAGAGAGTCTCATCCAGGAGGAGAGAGGGAGAGAGTCTCATCCAGGAGGAGAGAGGGAGAGAGTCTCATCCAGGACGAGAGAGGGAGACAGTCTCATCCAGGAGGAGAGAGGGAGACAGTCTCATCCAGGAGAGAGAGGGAGACAGTCTCATCCAGGAGAGAGAGGGAGAGAGTCTCATCCAGGAGGAGAGAGGGAGAGAGTCTCATCCAGGAGGAGAGAGGGAGACAGTCTCATCCAGGAGGAGAGGGAGACAGTCTCATCCAGGAGGAGAGAGGGAGAGAGTCTCATCCAGGAGGAGAGAGGGAGACAGTCTCATCCAGGAGGACAGAGGGAGACAGTCTCATCCAGGAGGACAGAGGGAGACAGTCTTATCCCCTCCCAGTTCTTCCTTACCCACTTCTCCAAGCCCAGGTACACCCCCCAACACTTTAAGCCCTTCACAACCCCACTGCAAACCCCCTGGAAGCAGAGGAGGAGCCCTATCCCCCCATTCCCCACATAACAGAGCTTTGCTCTTGCCCCAGTTACCTTAGTTGATGAAGACACCTTCAGACTGGTGTGCCTGCATATCCTGATCATCCCTGACCATCACAGAAACATCATCTGCATATGCTGACACTGCTATGCCTGTCACCACATCCATTCCACCACATCCATTCCTGTCCAGCACACTCCCTGCAGTCTCTTGCGTAGCAGTCCTAAAAAAGGCTCAATGGCTAGTGTGTATAACTGCCCAGATAGAGGGCATCCTTGTCTAATGCCCCGCCTCACCCAGACTGGCCTACTGAGCCCCCCTCCCACTTTGACCATACACACACATGACACCCCAGCATACAACAGCTTCACACATGTCAAAAAACTCTTCCCAAACCCAAACACAGACATGACATTAAACAGATACTCATGGTCCAATCTATCAAAAGCCTTCTCTTGATCTAAAGAGACCAGTCCAAAGTTCACATTAGAACCTCTCTACAAGTCCAACATGTCCCTGATTCAGAACAAGTTGTACGTGATTGAGCGTCCCGGTACACAATATGTTTGGTCCTTATGTACTATCAAGTCCAAATGGGACTTCAGTCTGTTAGAGAGGACTTTGGCAAATATCTTGTAGAGTAATGCCACAGGCCTCCAATTCTTAAGTTCTCACAAGTCCCCTTTTTTTGGGCAGGAGAGTCAGAGCCGCCCGACGGCAGCTCATTGGCAACTCTCCTACCCCGACGCATTCACGCAACACGCTAAAGAAATCCTGTCCAATTATTCCCCAGAATTTTTTATAAAACTCCACTGGGAGTCCATCGACCCCCGGTGCACGATCGAGGGACATCTGGGTTACGGCCTCTGCCAGTTCATGGGACAACAGAGGAATGTCCATTTCATCCCTCTGTGCCAGAGAGAGCTTACGGAGTCCTGCGAACAAGACTTGAGCACACATAGGATCACACAGTTCTGCCCTACACAACTCAGTATAAAACTCCACAGTCCGCTCCCCCATCTCCCCCACCACAGAGGTCACCCGCCCATCAGACAGCCGTAGACAATGCATATCCTTGGCTTCACCGCTCTGTCTTTCCAACCCAAAGAAGAAGAAGCTGGGAGCATCCATCTCCTTGAGCATGGAGAACCTAGCTCTTACAAGTGCTCCCTTTGCTTTAACCTGGAAAAAACTGCCCAGGTCCCTACGTAATTCAGCTAAATTAGCCTGGAGGCCTACATTGCCTTGCCCCACCATCACCATCTTCCCACCATCTCTACCTCTATCTCACTAATATAACACTCTAGTTCCCCCAATACTCTCCTAGCCTCTGAGGATGAGAGAGCTGTGTACTGTTGACAGAAAAGTAGAATTTGGACTTTCCCCACATCCCACCATTGACTCAGAGACTCATACTCCTCTCTTCGCTGCACCCACCTTTCCCAACAGGTCTGAAAACCTGAGCAAAAAGTGGCATCTTGTAAGAGTTTTACATTGAACTTCCAATAAGATGCCTGTCGGGGCCATGGTGAAATATACAGCCGAGCCATGGTTATTTGATTATCTGAAAACTCCACCGGGAGAATGGTAGCGCCCAGCAGCCTATTTCTCTGATTTCTAGACATGTAAAACCGATCAAGTCGGGCTGCACTCACCCCAGCCCCAAAAACCTTCACCCATGTTTACTGTCTGGTGTTGGGCTGTTTAGTTCTCCAAACATCCACTAGGTTGAACTGATTAATGATGTCCCTTAACACTCCCACTGAATGAGGCTCTTCCCCATTTCTGTCTTTGGAAAAAAATCCATTGTACAATTCCAGTCCCCTCTGACCACCAGCGTCTCCTCAGGCGCTACCTGTGAGAGTTCCAGTCCCCTCCGACCACCAGCGTCTCCTCAGGCGCTACCTGTGAGAGTTCCAGTCCCCTCTGACCACCAGCGTCTCCTCAGGCGCTACCTGTGAGAGTTCCAGTCCCCTCCGACCACCAGCGTCTCCTCAGGCGCTACCTGTGAGAGTTCCAGTCCCCTCCGACCACCAGCGTCTCCTCAGGCGCTACCCGTGAGAGTTCCAGTCCCCTCCGACCACCAGCGTCTCCTCAGGCGCTACCCGTGAGAGTTCCAGTCCCCTCCGACCACCAGCGTCTCCTCAGGCGCTACCTGTGAGAGTTCCAGTCCCCTCCGACCACCAGCGTCTCCTCAGGCGCTACCTGTGAGAGTTCCAGTCCCCTCCGACCACCAGCGTCTCCTCAGGCGCTACCTGTGAGAGTTCCAGTCCCCTCCGACCACCAGCGTCTCCTCAGGCACTACCTGTGAGAGTTCCTGTCTAAGGCTCCAAATAGAACCCCTCTTTCTCTCCCTGTGTTAGGTGTATACACATTTATAAAGACAAAACCCATGTTGTTAATTTCTGCTTTAACTTCTTAAGGTATAGGGGGCAGCATTTTCACTTTTGGATAAATAGATTGCCCAATTTCAACTTCCTGCTACTCATGCCAAGAATATAAGATATGCATATTATTAGTAGATCTGGATAGAAAACACTCTGACGTTTCTAAGACTGTTTGAATCATGTCTGTGAGTATAACATAACTTATGTATCAGGCAAAACCCCGAGGACTAACCGTTCAGAATTGTTTGTTGTTGTTGAGGTCTCTGTCTGTTCAGTGAAATCTCATTGGGAAACGATATTTCTTAGGAATTTGTTTTCTATTCCTACTGCTTCCACTGGATGTCAACAGTCTTTGGAATTTGGTTTGAGGTTATTCCTTTGTGCAATGAAGAAGTACGGCCATCTAGAAACTGCGTAACACTGTTGAGAGTTGCGCAAGACTTGAAAAGTAGCTTGGTTTGTTGTCTTCCTGTATTGAACACAGATAGACCCGTCTATCTGTCTAAACATAGAGAATGTTCTGTAGCCTGGCTCCTAACCCATTGTGATGTGGGCTGTCCGTTACTGTTCTCTCTGTCTAATATAAAGCATCATCAGCATTCAGCCCCAAGATTTAATTTACATCCCCCTCAGCTGAGAAACTTGCCTGATATTAAAACGCCAACGCTGAGAGGAGAGGGAGGTGAAGAGGGAGAAATGGGGAAGAAGACGAGAGGGGGAGAAGTAGGAAGAAGAGAGGGGGAGAAGTAGGAAGAAGAGAGGGGAGAAGTAGGAAGAAGAGAGGGGAGAAGTAGGAAGAAGAGAGGGGGAGAAGTAGGAAGAAGAGAGGGGAGAAGTAGGAAGAAGAGAGGGGGAAAAGTAGGAAGAAGAGAGGGGAGAAGTAGGAAGAAGAGAGGGGGAGAAGTAGGAAGAAGAGAGGGGGAGAAGTAGGAAGAAGAGAGGGGAGAAGTAGGAAGAAAGGGGAGAAGTAGGAAGAAGAGAGGGTGTGAGGGTTAGAAGTGGAGAGAGTTTACGAGAGAGAAAGGGAGAGCACCTTGACATAACTCCTGCTTCCTTTTCCCTGTGTCTCTCTTCAACCTTCTCTCACAGTCTCACATCCGAATTAGACGTTTCATCCATGTTACTCAAACGTTACATTTAGTTTCAAATGTCAAATTTCAAAGTGTTCAGGGAAGGTTTAGGTGTTTTGAAGGATGATGTAGTAACTCTGAATGGTTAAAGGTCAGGGTTAAGGTTTGGGATAGGCTTCAAACAAAATATCAATATCAGAGTTTTTCTTTGCCTTAGCAAAACCTGAAACATACTGGAAGGTT
>NC_088409.1:95983282-96018282 GCF_034236695.1 Oncorhynchus nerka
TGTCCTGTCTCTGTCCTGTCTATGTCCTGTCCTGTCTGCCCTGTCCTGTCTCTGCCCTGTCCTGTCCTGTCTCTGTCCTGTCCTGTCTCTCTCCTGTCTATGTCCTGTCCTGTCTCTGTCCTGCCCTGTCTCTGTCCTCTCCTGCCCTGCCCTGTCTCTGCCCTGTCTCTGCCCTGTCCTGTCTCTGTCCTGTCCTGTCTCTGCCCTGTCTCTGCCCTGCCCTGTCTCTGCCCTGTCCTGTCTCTGCCCTGTCTCTGCCCTGCCCTGTCTCTGCCCTGTCCTGTCTCTGCCCTGTCCTGTCTCTGTCCTGTCTCTGCCCTGCCCTGTCTCTGCCCTGTCCTGTCTCTGCCCTGTCCTGTCTCTGTCCTGTCCCGTCTCTGCCCTGTCTCTGTCCTGTCCCGTCTCTGTCCTGTCTCTGCCCTGTCTCTGCCCTGCTCTGTCTCTGCCCTGCCCTGTCTCTGTCCTCTCCTGCCCTGTCTCTGTCCTGTCTCTGTCCTGTCTTTGTCTCTGCCCTGTCTCTGTCCTGTCTCTGTCCTGTCTCTGCCCTGTCTCTGTCCTGTCTCTGTCCTTTCTGTATCTGCCCTGTCTCTGTCCTGTCTCTGTCCTGTCTCTGTCCTGTCTCTGCCCTGTCTCTGCCCTGCCCTGTGTCCTGTCTCTGCCCTGTCTATGCCCTGTCTCTGCCCTGTCCTGTCTGCTTTCCTGTCCTGTCTCTGCCCTGTCTATGCCCTGTCTCTGTCCTGTCTCTGCCCTGTCCTGTGTCCTGTGTCCTGTGTCCTGTCTCTGCCCTGTCTATGCCCTGTCCTGTGTCCTGTGTCCTGTGTCCTGTCTCTGCCCTGTCTATGCCCTGTCTCTGCCCTGTCCTGTCTGCTTTCCTGTTTCTGCCCTGTCCCTGTCTCTGTCCCCTGTCTCTGTCCTGTCTGTCCCTGCCCTGTCCTGTCTCTGTCCTGTCTCTGTCCTCACCTGCCCTGTCTCTGTGCCCTGTCTGCCCTGTCCTGTCTGCTTTCCTGTTTGGCCTCTGCCCCCTGTCTCTGTCCTGTCTCTGTCCTGTCTCTGTCCTGCCCTGTCTCTGTCCTGTCTATGTCCTGTCCTGTCTCTGCCCTGTCCTGTGTCCTGTCTCTGTCCTGTCTCTGTCCTGTCTCTGTCCTGTCCTGTCCTGTCTCTGCCCTGTCCTGCATCCTGTCTCTGTCCTGTCTCTGCCCTGTCCTGTCTCTGCCTGTCCTGTCTCTGCCCTGTCCTGTCTCTGTCCTGTCTGCCCCTGTCTCTGCCCTGTCCTGTCTCTACCCTGTCCTCCTGTCTGTCCTGTGTTTCCTGTCCTGTCTCTGTCCTGTCTATGTCCCCTGTCTATGTCCTGCCCTGTCTCTGTCCTGTCCTGTCTCTGTCCTGTCCCCTGTCCTGTGTCCTGTGTCCTCCTGTCCTGTCTCTGCCCTGTCCTGCCCTGTCCTGTCTGCCCTGTGTGTCCTGTGTCCTGTCTCTGCCCTGTCTATGCCCTGTCTCTGCCCTGTCCGTCCTGTCTCTGTCCTGTCTCTGTCCTTTCCTGTCTCTGTCTTGTCCTGTCTCTGTCCTGTCCTGTCCTGTCCTGTCCTGTCTGTCCTGTCCTGCCCTGTCCTGTCCTGTCTCTGTCTGTCCTGTCTCTCTCCTGTCTATGTCCTGTCCTGTCTCTGTCTGCCCTGTCCTCTCCTCTGCCCTGTCCTGTCTCTGCCCTCCTGTCTCTGTCCTGTCTGCCCTGTCTCTGCCCTGCCCTGTCTCTCTGTCCTGTCTCTGCCCTGTCCTGCCCTGCCCTGTCTCTGCCCTGTCCTGTCTGTCTCTGTCCTGTCTTGCCTCTGCCCTGTCTCTGCCCTGTCCTGTCTCTGCCCTGTCCTGTCTCTATCCTGTGTCTCTGCCCTGTCTCTCTGCCCTGTCCTGTCTCTGCCCTGTCCTGTCTCTGTCCTGTCTCTGTCCTGTCTCTGTCCCTTTGTCTCTGCCCTGTCTCTGTCCTGTCTCTGTCCTGTCTCTGCCCTGTCCTGTCCTGTCTCTGTCCTGTCTGTATCTCCTGTCTCTGTCCTGTCTCTGTCCTGTCTCTGTCCTGTCTCTGCCCTGTCTCTGCTGTCTCTGTGCCCTGTGTCCTGTCTCTGCCCTGTCTGCCCTGTCCTGTGTCTGTCTGCTTTCCTGTCTGTCTCTGCCCTGTCCTGTCTCTGTCCTATCTCTGCCCTGTCCTGTCCTGTCCTGTGTTGTCTCTGCCCTGTCCTGTCTCTGTCCTGTCCTGTGTCCTGTCCTGTGTGCCCTGTCTCTGCCCTGTCCTGTCTGCTTTCCTGTTTGGCCTCTGCCCTGTCCTGTGTCCTGTCTCTGCCCTGTCCTGCGTCCTGTCTCTGTCCTGTCTATGTCCTGTCCTGTCTCTGCCCTTTCCTGTCTCTGTCCTGTCTCTGTCCTGTCTCTGTCCTCACCTGCCCTGTCTCTGTCCTCGCCTGCCCTGTCTCTGCCCTGTCCTGCCTGCTTTCCTGTTTGGCCTCTGCCCTGTCCTGCGTCCTGTCTCTGTCCTGTCTATGTCCTGTCCTGTCTCTGCCCTGTCCTGCGTCCTGTCTCTGTCCTGTCTATGTCCTGTCCTGTCTCTGCCCTGTCCTGTGTCCTGTCTCTGCCCTGTCCTGTGTCCTGTCTCTGTCCTGTCTCTGTCCTGTCTCTGTCCTGTCCTGTCCTGTCCTGTCTCTGCCCTGTCCTGCGTCCTGTCTCTGTCCTGTCTCTGCCCTGTCCTGTCTCTGCCCTGTCCTGTCTCTGCCCTGTCCTGTCTCTGTCCTGTCTCTGTCCTGTCCTGTCTCTGCCCTGCCCTGTGTTGTCTCTACCCTGTCTCTGTCCTGTCTATGTCCTGTCCTGTCTATGTCCTGTCTCTGTCCTGTCCTGTCTCTGTCCTGTCCTGTCCTGTCTCTGCCCTGTCCTGTGTTTTCTCTACCCTGTCCTGTCTCTGTCCTGTCTATGTCCTGTCATGTCTCTGTCCTGTCCTGTCTCTGCCCTGTCCTGTCTCTGTCCTGTCCTGTCTCTGCCCTGTCCTGTGTCCTGTGTCCTGTCTCTGCCCTGTCTATGCCCTGTCTCTGCCCTGTCCTGCGTCCTGTCTCTGTCCTGTCTCTGTCCTGTCCTGTCTCTGTCCTGTCCTGTCTCTGTCCTGTCTCTGTCCTGTCCTGTCTCTGCCCTGCCCTGTCCTGTCTCTGCCGTGTCCTGTCCTGTCTCTGTCCTGTCCTGTCTCTCTCCTGTCTATGTCCTGTCCTGTCTCTGCCCTGTCCTGTCTCTGTCCTGTCCTGTCTCTCTCCTGTCTCTGTCCTGTCCTGTCCTGTCTCTGTCCTGTCCTGTCTCTGCCCTGTCCTGTGTTGTCTCTACCTTCTGCTAGTGATGTCAGACCAGGTTAGCTGGACGTCCCATGGCCTGATGCTCTGTCTCTCTCTGCAGTGTAAGCAGCACTGGCCCAGGTAAATACTGTATAAATCTGGCTGTCCTGCTCTAAGATGCTAACAGGAAACTGCTCACCTTCCTTCCTATCCAGGGTCAGAGCAGGTTAAGTGAATGTCTGGGCTGTGTCTGTACCAGTCTGTTCTCTGTACCAGTCTCCTGCAAGAAACAGTATGTGAACCCTTTGGAAATACCTGGATGTCTGCAAAAATTGGTCATAAAACTTGATCTGATCTTCATCTAGGTCACAACAATAGACAAACACCGTCTGCTTAAACTAATAACGCACAACAATAGACAAACACCGTCTGCTTAAACTAATAACGCACAACAATAGACAAACACCGTCTGCTTAAACTAATAACGCACAACAATACGTGTTCATGTCTTTAACGAACACACCGTGTAAACATGGGGCAGCAGGTAGCAGGTAGCAGTTAGAGCGTTGGGCCAATAACCGAGAGGTTGCTCGATCGAATCCCCGAGCTTACAAGATGAAAATCTGTCATTCTGCCCCCGAACAAGGCAGTTTAACCCACTGTTCCCCTGAACAAGGCAGTTTAACCCACTGTTCCCCTGAAAAAGGCAGTTAACCCACTTGTTCCCCTGATCAAGGCAGTTTAACCCACTGTTCCCCTGAATAAGGCAGTTAACCCACTGTTCCCCTGAATAAGGCAGTTTAACCCACTGTTCCCCTGAACAAGGCAGTTAACCTACTGTTCCCCTGAATAAGGCAGTTTAACCCACTGTTCCCCTGAATAAGGCAGTTTAACCCACTGTTCCCCTGAATAAGGCAGTTTAACCTACTGTTCCCCTGAAATAAGGCAGTTAACCCACTGTTCCCCTGAGTAAGGCAGTTTAACCCACTGTTCCCCTGAACAAGGCAGTTTAACCCACTGTTCCCCTGAACAAGGCAGTTAACCCACTGTTCCCCTGAATAAGGCAGTTTAACCCACTCTTCCCCTGAACAAGGCAGTTTAACCCACTGTTCCCCTGAACAAGGCAGTTTAACCCACTGTTCCCCTGAACAAGGCAGTTTAACCCACTGTTCCCCTGAATAAGGCAGTTTAACCCACTGTTCCCCTGAATAAGGCAGTTTAACCCACTGTTCCCCTGAACAAGGCAGTTTAACCCACTGTTCCCCTGAACAAGTCAGGCAATGCCTCTTGTGAATAGCAAACTCAAATTTTGTGAGTGTTTTTTATAGGGCAACTCTAACCAACATCTCCAATCTCATCTCATTGATTGGACTCCAGGTTAGCTGACTCCTGTCTCCAATTAGCTTTTGGGGAAGTCATTAGCCTAGGTGTTCACATACTAAATGTTGAAATGTTTAAATGATGTAATCACTATAGACAAGAAAAAAATACAATAATTTGTGTGTTATTAGTTTAAGCACACTATGTTTGTCTATTGTTGTGATGAAGATCAGATCAAATTTGATGACCACTTTTATGCAGAAATCCAGGTAATTCCAAAGGATTCACATATTTTCTTTTGTCACTGTGGACCTATCATTTAGCATCAGCAGACAATACCATGGCAACCAGATAGCAGGAACCACAGAATGAGAGATTACAAAAGTAATTTTTTAATAGGATATCTTTATGGCAGGTCGACTGCAGTGCTCTGGGTTACATCTCTCTCTCTCTCTCTCTCTCTCTCCATCTCTCTCTCTCTCCCTCTCTCCCTCTCTCCATCTCTCTCTCTCTCTCTCTCTCCCTCTCCCTCTCTCTCTCTCTCTCTCTCTCTCTCTCTCTCTCTCTCTCTCCCCATCTCTCTCTCCCCATCTCTCTCTCTCCCTCTCTCTCTCTCTCTCTCTCTCTCTCTCTCTCTCTCTCTCTCTCTCTCTCTCTGCAGCTCTTAATTTCCCCTCCCCTACTCCCTTCTTATCCTCTATCATTCCCTCACTATTGCGTTCATCACCTCTCCATACTGCCATTCTCCAGTGTCTCTGAGCCAGTTGAAAGTATTTACCATTAAAGGAATGCAGTGAAAACAACAGAATAAAACATCACGTCCTGACCTTAGTTCCTTTTTATGTCTCTGTTTTAGTTTGGTTAGGGCGTGAGTTGGGGTGGTCAGGGCGTGAGTTGGGGTGGTCAGGGCGTGAGTTGGGGTGGTCAGGGCGTGAGTTGGGGTGGTCAGGGGGTGAGTTGGGGTGGTCAGGGCGTGAGTTGGGGTGGTTGAGTTGGGGTGGTCAGGGCGTGAGTTGGGGTGGTCAGGCGTGAGTTGGGGTGGTCAGGGCGTGAGTTGGGGTGGTCAGGGCGTGAGTTGGGGTGGTCAGGCGTGAGTTGGGGTGGTCAGGGCGTGAGTTGGGGTGGTCAGGCGTGAGTTGGGGTGGTCAGGGCGTGAGTTGGTGGTCAGGGCGTGAGTTGGGGTGGTCAGGGCGTGAGTTGGGGTGGTCAGGGCGTGAGTTGGGGTGGTCAGGCGTGAGTTGGGGGTGGTCAGGGGCGTGAGTTGGGGTGGTCAGGGCGTGAGTTGGGGTGGTCAGGGCGTGAGTTGGGGTGGTCAGGCGTGAGTTGGGGGTGGTCAGGCGTGAGTTCAGGGCGGGGTGGTCAGGGCGTGAGTTGGGGTGGTCAGGGCGTGAGTTGGGGTGGTCAGGCGTGAGTTGGGGGGGAGTTGGGGTGGTCAGGGCGTGAGTTGGGGGTGGTCAGGGCGTGAGTTGGGGTGGTCAGGGCGTGAGTTGGGGTGGGCATTCTATGTGTTCTATGTTTTCTATTTCTATGTGTTTGGCCTGGTATGGTTCCCAATCAGAGGTAGCTGTCAATCGTTGTCTGTGATTGAGAACCATACTTAGGTAGCCTTTTCTCACCTGTGTGGTAGTACCTGTGTGGTAGTGCCTGTGTGGTAGTACCTGTGTGGTAGTACCTGTGTGGTAGTGCCTGTGTGGTAGTACCTGTGTGTTAGTACCTGTGTGGTAGTGCTGTGTGGTAGTGCCTGTGTGGTAGTACCTGTGTGGTAGTACCTGTGTGTTAGTACCTGTGTGGTAGTGCCTGTGTGGTAGTGCCTGTGTGGTAGTGCCTGTGTGGTAGTACCTGTGTGGTAGTACCTGTGTGTTAGTACCTGTGTGGTAGTACCTGTGTGTTAGTACCTGTGTGGTAGTGCCTGTGTGGTAGTGCCTGTGTGGTAGTGCCTGTGTGTTAGTGCCTGTGTGTTAGTACCTGTGTGGTAGTGCCTGTGTGGTAGTGCCTGTGTGGTAGTACCTGTGTGGTAGTACCTGTGTGTTAGTACCTGTGTGGTAGTGCCTGTGTGGTAGTGCCTGTGTGGTAGTACCTGTGTGGTAGTACCTGTGTGTTAGTACCTGTGTGGTAGTGCCTGTGTGGTAGTGCCTGTGTGGTAGTGCCTGTGTGTTAGTACCTGTGTGGTAGTGCCTGTGTGGTAGTGCCTGTGTGGTAGTACCTGTGTGGTAGTACCTGTGTGTTAGTACCTGTGTGGTAGTACCTGTGTAGTACCTGTGTGGTGGTGCCTGTGTGGTAGTGCCTGTGTACCTGTGTTAGTACCTGTGTGTTAGTGCCTGTGTGGTAGTGCCTGTGTGGTAGTGCCTGTGTGTTAGTACCTGTGTGTTAGTACCTGTGTGTTAGTACCTGTGTGGTAGTACCTGTGTGTTAGTACCTGTGTGTTAGTACCTGTGTGGTAGTGCCTGTGTGGTAGTACCTGTGTGGTAGTACCTGTGTGTTAGTACATGTGTGGTAGTACCTGTGTGGTAGTGCCTGTGTGGTAGTACCTGTGTGGTAGTACCTGTGTGTTAGTACCTGTGTGTTAGTACCTGTGTGTTAGTACCTGTGTGTTGTGGGTAGTTCATTTCTGTTTCGTGTGTGTTGCACCCGACGGACCTGTTTCGGTCGTCTCTTTGTTGTTTTTGCATTTTTAGTGTTCAGTTTGGAATAAACATGACGAACACGTACCACGCTGTGCTTTGGTCCTCACCTTCTTCCACCAACAGCCGTTACAATTATATTAAGGTCATATAAGCCTGACTGTAGATCCCAGACGAAGATGGTACTGTCTGACACATTTATCACAGAACAGAGTATATATAGTCTGTTCCTCCGCTGCCACAGAACAACCAGAGACCCTGTGTAGCCAGGTCTCTCTCACAGAACAATCAGAGACCCTGTGTAGCCACGTCTCTCTCACAGAACAACCAGAGACCCTGTGTCGCCACGTCTCTCTCACAGAACAACCAGAGACCCTGTGTAGCCACGTCTCTCTCACAGAACAATCAGAGACCCTGTGTCGCCACGTCTCTCTCACAGAACAATCAGAGACCCTGTGTCGCCACGTCTCTCTCACAGAACAACCAGAGACCCTGTGTCGCCACGTCTCTCTCACAGAACAACCAGAGACCCTGTTTCGCCAGGTCTCTCTCACAGAACAACCAGAGACCCTGTGTCGCCAGGTCTCTCTCACAGAACAACCAGAGACCCTGTGTCGCCACGTCTCTCTCACAGAACAACCAGAGACCCTGTGTAGCCACGTCTCTCTCACAGAACAACCAGAGACCCTGTGTAGCCACGTCTCTCTCACAGAACAACCAGAGACCCTGTGTCGCCACGTCTCTCTCACAGAACAACCAGAGACCCTGTGTAGCCGCGTCTCTCTCACAGAACAACCAGAGAACCTGTGTAGCCACGTCTCTCTCACAGAACAACCAGAGAACCTGTGTAGCCACGTCTCTCTAACAGAACAACCAGAGACCCTGTGTAGCCACGTCTCTCTCATATGCCGCATTCTGTCTGGATCTACATCATCGTCTTAGAGGTGGTTTCATTAAAAAGGCGTGTTAATTGCATCAGTCAGATTTCAGTGGCGCTGTGTGATGCAAGTTAACATACTGATTCAGTGATGCAGGTTAATTAACATACTGATTCAGTGATGCAGGTTAATTAACATACTGATTCAGTGATGCAGGTTAATTAACATACTGATTCAGTGATGCAGGTTAATTAACATACTGATTCAGTGATGCAGGTTAATTAACATACTGATTCAGTGATGCAAGTTAACAAACTGATTCAGTGATGCAGGTTAATTAACATACTGATTCAGTGATGCAGGTTAATTAACATACTGATTCAGTGATGCAGGTTAATTAACATAATGATTCAGTAATACCACATGATGCAGGTTAACAAACTGATTCAGTGATTTTTCAATTTCAGCCTAAAATGACATACCCAGATCTAACTGCCTGTAGGTCAGGCCCCGAAGCAAGGATATGCATTTTCTTGATACCATTTGAAAGGAAACGTGAAATTAAT
This sequence comes from Oncorhynchus nerka, assembly GCF_034236695.1. NCBI lineage: Eukaryota > Metazoa > Chordata > Actinopteri > Salmoniformes > Salmonidae > Oncorhynchus > Oncorhynchus nerka. The sequence continues at coordinate 95,991,958 of NC_088409.1, forward strand.
GTAGGAGAAAATAATTCATTAGATCTGGTAAAAGATATTACCAAGAAAACTTTTTTTTTTCATCTTTGAAATGCAAGGGAAAGGGCCACAATGTCCTATTCCAGCTTAGGTGCAATTTAGATTTCGGCCGCTAGATGGCAGCAGTGTATGTGCAACGTTTTAGACTGATCCAATGAACCATTGCATATCTGTCCATAATGTTGTATCAAGACTGCCCCAATGTGCTTATTTGGTTTGGTAATACATTTTCAAGTTCATAATTATGCACTCTTCTCAAACAATAGCATGGTATTCTTTCAATGTAATAGCTACTGTAAATTAGACAATGCAGTTAGATTAACAAGAATGTAAGCTTTCTGCTCATATTAGACATGTCTATGTCCTGGGGGGGTTGGGACACCGATACAGTAGAGGTTTACACACTGACTCAGTGGCGTTGTATGATGCACATGTGCATGTACACACACACACATGCACACACACACACACACACACACACACACACACACACACACACACACACAGACAGCCATATTTCCGTCTGGTGCTGGCTCTAAGGCAACAGTCTGAATGATTAATGTGTCTGTTGATCTCCACGGTGAGGACGCTGATATATATTCCAGAATTCACCACACGCAGGGAGAACAAGAACATAGAGAGAGAGAGGGGGGGGGGGGAGAGAGAGAGAGGAGAGAGGGAGAGGGGAAGAGAGAACGAGAGAGAGAGATGGATGGGGTACATGCAGAGGGACAGAGATTAGCTCATTAGGGTGAAGAATAAGTATGAATCATCATTGAGAGAGAGAATACAGAAGGAGCAGTTGATCATCACTGAGAGAGAGAATACAGAAGGAGCAGTTGATCATCACTGAGAGAGTGACAGACATGAACGAAAGCAGCCAGTGATTTCAGCACTGTTCTCTTGGAAGGAGACACATCACAGGACAGAGAATCACAGCAACGGGTCCCACACACACATGCACTCACACACACACACACACACACACACACACACACACACACACACACACACACACACACACACACACACACACACACTTTCTCATTTGTGAAAGAATGCTGATAAGACAAAGCCTGTCGTCTGAGATTTAGCTCCACAGGTTCTGAACCAGCCCAGCACAATGCGGACCGTAACCTGACCATGCTGGGTTCTGAACCAGCCCAGCAGCCCAACCTGACCATGCTGGGTTCGGACACAATAACCTGACCATGCTGGGTTCTGAACCCGCCTTGCAGAATGCAGACCGTAACCTGACCATGCTGGGTTCTGAACCCGCCTTGCAGAATGCGGACCGTAACCTGACCATGCTGGGTTCTGAACCCGCCTTGCAGAATGCGGACCGTAACCTGACCATGTTGGGTTCTGAACCCGCCTTGCACAATGCGGACCGTAACCTGACCATGCTGGGTTCTGAACCCGCCTTGCAGAATGCAGACCGTAACCTGACCATGCTGGGTTCTGAACCCGCCTTGCACAATGCGGACCGTAACCTGACCATGCTGGGTTAACCTTGCAGAATGCAGACCATGCTGGGTTCTGAACCCGCCTTGCAGAATGCGGACCGTAACCTGACCATGCTGGGTTCTGAACCCGCCTTGCAGAATGCGGACCGTAACCTGACCATGCTGGGTTCTGAACCCGCCTTGCAGAATACGGACCGTAACCTGACCATGCTGGGTTCTGAACCCGCCTTGCAGAATGCGGACCGTAACCTGACCATGCTGGGTTCTGAACCCGCCTTGCACAATGCGGACCGTAACCTGACCATGTTGGGTTCTGAACCCGCCTTGCACAATGCGGACCGTAACCTGACCATGCTGGGTTTGAACCAGCCCAGCCCATCATGGTGGACCGTAACCTGACCATGCTGGGTTCTGAACCAGCCCAGCCCATCATGGTGGACCCTAACCTGACCATGCTGACCATGCTGACCATGCCATTTGGAGGCTAATGGGAGTGGGTACAAATCGTTAGCCATTTGGAGGCTAATGGGAGTGGGTACAAACCGTTAGCCGTTTGGAGGCTAATGCCGTTTGGAGGCTAATGGGGTACAAACAAACCGTTAGCCGTTTGGAGGCTAATGGGAGTGGGTACAAACCGTTAGCCGTTTGGAGGCTAATGGGAGTGGGTACAAACCGTTAGCCGTTTGGAGGCTAATGGGAGTGGGTACAAATCGTTAGCCGTTTGGAGGCTAATGGGAGTGGGTACAAACCGTTAGCCGTTTGGAGGCTAATGGGAGTGGGTACAAACCGTTAGCCGTTTGGAGGCTAATGGGAGTGGGTACAAACCGTTAGCCGTTTGGAGGCTAATGGGAGTGGGTACAAACCGTTAGCCGTTTGGAGGCTAATGGGAGTCGGTACAAACCGTTAGCCGTTTGGAGGCTAATGGGAGTGGGTACAAACCGCTGGAGGCTAATGACTGTAAAGGTGTTCTATTCTACGCATGTGACAAATACAATTTGATTTGATTTGATTTGTAATCTAGTGCCAGGTTTTGTGAACTGTGCTCAGAACATGATAACCATTTCTGACACCTGAAGACACGTGTTAGCTCCCAGAGCAAAGGTCTCTCTGACACAGATGGTAAATAGGACTGTGTCATCCTGGGTCCTGTGGGAATGTCATTCTGTAAGACACAGGCCTCTAATTAGCTGTGGTCTCATTACCCCGACACCACACAGCTCCCTCCAGACACACAGCAAAGCAACAGCACAATAATCACAGAGCCAGAGGGACAGAGGGACAGAGATAGAGAGGGGGGGGAGACAGAGAGAGAGAGAGAGAGAGAGAGAGAGAGAGAGAGAAGAGAGAGAGAGAGAGAGAGAGAGAGAGAGAGAGAGATGCCACAAGAAAATAAACACTGGAGCGTGTGAGTGTAATGTTTACTGTGTTTATTGTACTTTTGTGAAGGGAGGGAGGGAGGGAGGGAGGGAGGGAGGGAGGGAGGGAGGCAGGCAGGCAGGAGGGAGGCAGGCAGGGAGGGAGGCGTGCGGGCGGGCAGGGAGGGGGAGGGAGGGAGGAGGGAGGCAAGCAGGCAGACAGGCAGGGAGGGAGGCAGGCAGGCGGGCAGGGAGGGAGGGAGGGGAGGGGAGGAAGGCCGTGAGGGAGGGAGGCAGGGAGGCAGGGAGGCAGGCAGGGAGGGTTGGAGGGACAGAGGGAGGGAAGGATGGAGTCAGGTAGGGAGGGAAGGAGGGAGGGAGAGAGGGAGGGAGGGAGGGAAGGATGGAGTCAGGTAGGGAGGGAGGAAGGAAGGAAGGAAGGAAGGAAGGAAGGAAGGAAGGAAGGGAGGGAGGAAGGGAGGGAAGGAGGGAGGAGGGAGGGAGGGAGGGAGGGAGGGAGGGAGGGGGGGAGGCAGGCAGGCAGGCAGGCAGGCAGGAGGCAGGGAGGGAGGGAGGGAGGGGAGGAGGCAGGCGGGCAGGGAGGGAGGGAGGGACAGAGGGAGGGAAGGATGGAGTCAGGTAGGGAGGGAGGGAGGGAGGGCGAGAGGGAGGGAGGGAGGGAGGGAGGGAGGGAAGGATGGAGTCAGGTAGGGAGGCAGGCAGGGAGGCAGGGAGGCAGGGAGGGAGGCAGGTAGGGAGGGAGGGAGGGAGGGAGGGAGGGAGGGAGGGAGGAGGCAGGCAGGCAGGGAGGGAGGGAGGGAGGGAGGGAAGGATGGAGTCAGGTAGGGAGGGAGGGAGGGAGGGAGGGAGGGAGGGAGGGAGGGAGGGAGGGAGTGTGGGAGGGAGGGAGGGAGGGAGGGAGGGAGGGAGGGAGGGAAGGAAGGATGGAGTCAGGTAGGGAGGCAGGCAGGGAGGGAGGGAGGGAGGGTGGGAGGGGAGGGAGGGAGGGAAGGATGGAGTCAGGTAGGGAGGCAGGCAGGGAGGGGGGAGAGAGGGAGAGAGGGAGGGAAGGATGGAGGCAGGTAGGGAGGCAGGCAGGGAGGGAGGGAGAGAGGGTGGGAGGGAGGGAAGGATGGAGGCAGGTAGGGAGGCAGGCAGGGAGGGAGGGAGGGAGGGAGGGAGAGAGTCTTATTAAAAACATTTAAGAATCCAACCAACAGGCAAAAGACAGAAAAAGCTTTCAGCCCTAATGACTTTCTTCCCATGTTTGTAATGCATTGAAATGGGCCCCTGGGAATTCAAACCTTTCATATGTAAACTCCCTTTTCTGTTCTCTGTCGATTGCTTAATGGCCAGTGTCAGTAATTGTGGAGTTTTGGGTAATGTCTGTTCATCAAGGGTTGGATATAGTAGAGCTTTATGAAATCCAATGTTTGGCTTTCTTTATTCCCCGTTTCAGTTACATGCCTTGGTACTGTCTGGATAGGAAAACTCTACAGAGACACTGCATATGCAAACCTGCACACACACGTGGGCTGCAGACGGTGTTCTAGTAGTGGTGTCTGTGCTGCAGACAGTGTTCTCCTAGTAGTTGTGTCTGTGCTGCAGACAGTGTTCTCCTAGTAGTGGTGTCTGTGCTGCAGACAGTGTTCTCCTAGTAGTGGTGTCTGTGCTGCAGACAGTGTTCTCCTAGTAGTGGTGTCTGTGCTGCAGACAGTGCTCTCCTAGTAGTGGTGTCTGTGCTGCAGACAGTGTTCTCCTAGTAGTGGTGTCTGTGCTGTAGACAGTGCTCTCCTAGTAGTGGTGTCTGTGCTGCAGACAATGTTCTCCTAGTAGTGGTGTCTGTGCTGTAGACAGTGTTCTCCTAGTAGTGGTGTCTGTGCTGCAGACAGTGTTCTCCTAGTAGTGGTGTCTGTGCTGCAGACTGTTATGCAGGTGAGTGAGGACCCAAAAGTGGTTTAACAGAAACAGAGTCTTTTAATGTCCAAACAGGGAAAACATAAATCCTCAATCTTTACAGGAGAGTCCCCTTCTAGCAGTAGAGGAGAATAGCAGGGCTAGCGGCAACAGACTGCAGGTCCCTCCGTGTAGGCGCGGGCCGTAGAGGACAGAGACACCTGCTCACACGCAGCATCTAATGAAGAGGCAGATTACGACAGGACGGGACAAGGGCAAAGCAAACGAGAATCCGACAAAGACAGAAGCAGAAACAGAGAGAGAAATAGAGACTTAATCAGAGGAAAAGAGGGGACAGGTGTGAGAGAGTAAACGAGGTCGTTAGGAGAATGAGGAACAGCTGGGAGCAGGAAAGGACCATAGAGAGACAGAGAGATAGAGGGAGAGAAAGTAACCTAATACGACCAGCAGGGAAACGAAGAGAAGAGAAAGAACAGGGACAAGACATAACATGACAATACATGACAGTACCCCCACTCACCGAGCGCCTCCTGGCGCACTCGAGAGAAACCTGGCGGCAACGGAGGAAATCATCGATCAGCGAACGATCCAGCACGTCCCGAGATGGAACCCAACTCCTTTCCTCAGGACCGTACCCCTCCCAATCCACTAGGTACTGATGACCACGGCCCCGAGGACGCATGTCCATAATCTTCCGGACCCTGTAGATAGGTGCGCCCTCGACAAGGACGGGGAGACGAACGGGGGCGAAGAAAGGGCTTGACACAGGAGACATGGAAGACCGGGTGGGCCGCGACGAAGATGTCGCGGAAGAAGAAGTCGCACTGCGACAGGATTAATGACCTGAGAAATACGGAACGGACCAATGAACCGCGGGGTCAATTTGCAAGAAGCTGTCATAAGGGGAAGGTTACGAGTGGAGAGCCATACTCTCTGACCGCGACAATACCTAGGACTCTTAGTCCTACGCTTATTAGCGGCTCTCACAGTCTGCGCGCTATAACGGCAAAGTGCAGACCTGACCCTCTTCCAGGTGCGCTCACAACGTTGGACAAAAGCCTGAGCGGAGGGGACGCTGGACTCGGCGAGCTGGGACGAGAACAGAGGAGGCTGGTACCCGAGGCTACTCTGAAAAGGAGATAGCCCGGTCGCAGATGAAGGAAGCGAGTTGTGAGCGTATTCTGCCCAGGGGAGCTGTTCTGCCCAAGACGCAGGGTCACGAAAGGAAAGACTGCGTAAGATGCGACCAATAGTCTGATTGGCCCGTTCTGCTTGACCGTTAGACTGGGGGTGAAAACCGGAAGAGAGACTGACGGAAGCCCCAATCAAACGGCAAAACTCCCTCCAAAATTGAGACGTGAATTGCGGACCCCTGTCCGAAACGGCGTCTGACGGAAGGCCATGAATTCTGAAAACATTCTCAATGATGATTTGTGCCGTCTCTTTAGCAGAAGGAAGCTTAGCGAGGGGAATAAAATGAGCCGCCTTAGAGAACCTATCGACAACCGTTAGAATAACAGTCTTCCCGCTGACGAAGGCAGACCGGTAATAAAGTCTAAGGCGATGTGAGACCACGGTCGAGAGGGAATGGAAGCGGTCTGAGACGGCCGGCAGGAGGAGAGTTACCGGACTTAGTCTGCGCGCAGTCCGAACAAGCAGCCACGAAACGACGCGTGTCACGCTCCTGAGTGGGCCACCAAAAACGCTGGCGAATAGAAGCAAGCGTACCCCGAACGCCGGGGTGGCCAGGTAACTTGGCAGAGTGAGCCCACTGAAGAACGGCCAGACGAGTAGGAACGGGAACGAAAAGAAGGTTCCTAGGACAAGCGCGGCGACGGAGTGTGAGTGAGTGCTTGCTTTACCTGCCTCTCAATTCCCCAGACAGTCAACCCGACAACACGCCCCTCAGGGAGAATCCCCTCGGGGTCGGTGGAGGCTACTGAAGAACTGAAGAGACGGGATAAAGCATCAGGCTTGGTGTTCTTAGAGCCCGGACGATAAGAAATAACGAACTCGAAACGAGCGAAAAACAGCGCCCAACGAGCCTGACGCGCATTAAGTCGTTTGGCAGAACGGATGTACTCAAGGTTCCTATGGTCAGTCCAAACGACAAAAGGGCGGTCGCCCCTCCAACCACTGTCGCCATTCGCCTAGGGCTAAGCGGATGGCGAGCAGTTCATTTCCCACATCATAGTTACGTTCCCGGCGACAGGCGATGAGAAAAATACACGCAAGGGTGGACCTTGTCGTCAGAATGGGAGCGCTGGGAAAAGAATGGCTCCCACGCCCACCTCTGACGCGTCAACCTCGACAATGAACTGTCTAGAGGCGTCAGGTGTAACAAGGATAGGAGCGGATGTAAAACGCTTCTTGAGGAGATCAAAAGCTCCCTGGGCGGAAACGGACCACTTAAAGCACGTCTTGACAGAAGTAAGGGCTGTGAGAGGAGCTGCCACCTGACCGAAATTACGAATGAAACGACGATAGAAATTCGCGAAGCCGAGAAAGCGCTGCAGCTCGACACGTGACTTAGGGACGGGCCAATCGCTGACAGCTTGGACCTTAGCGGGATCCATCTTAATGCCTTCAGCGGAAATAACAGAACCGAGAAATGTGACGGAGGAGACATGAAAAGCGCACTTCTCAGCCTTCACAAAAGACAATTCTCTAAAGGCGCTGGAGGACACGTCGAACGTGCTGAACATGAATCTGGAGTGACGGTGAAAAAATCAGGATATCGTCAAGGTAAACGAAAACAAAGATGTTCAGCATGTCTCTCAGTACATCATTCACTAATGCCTGAAAGACAGCTGGAGGCGTTAGCGAGGCGAACGGCAGAACCCGGTATTCAAAGTGCCCTAACGGAGTGTTAAACGCCGTTTTCCTCGTCCCCTCCCTGATGCGCACGAGATGGTAAGCGTTACGAAGGTCCAACTTAGTGAAAAACCTGGCTCCCTGCAGGATCTCGAAGGCTGAAGACATAAGGGAAGCGGATAACGATTCTTAACCGTTATTTCATTCAGCCCTCGATAATCCACGCAGGGCGCAGGAGTCCCGTCCTTTTTCTTAACAAAAAAAACCCCGCTCCGGCGGGAGAGGAGGAAGGGACTACGGTACCGGCGTCGAGAGCTACAGACAAATAATCTTCGAGAACCTTACGTTCGGGAGCCGACAGAGTATAGTCTACCCCTTGGGGAGTGGTACCGGAAGGAGATCAATACTACAATCATACGACCGGTGCGGAGGAAGGGAGGTGGCCCTGGACCGACTGAAGACCGTGCGCAGATCATGATATTCCTCCGGCACCCCTGTCAAATCACCAGGCTCCTCCTGTGAAGAAGGGGCAGAAGAAACAGGAGGGATAGCAGACATTAAACACTTCACATGACAAGAGACGTTCCAGGAGAGGATAGAATTACTAGACCAATTAATAGAAGGATTATGACACACTAGCCAGGGATGGCCCAAAACAACAGGTGTAAAAGGTGAACGAAAAATTTAAAAAGAAATGGTTTCGCTATGATTACCAGAGACAGTGAGGGTTAAAGGTAGCGTTTCACGCTGAATCCTGGGGAGAGGACTACCATCCAAGGCGAACATGGCCGTGGGCTCCCCTAACTGTCTGAGAGGAATGTCATGTTCCCGAGCCCAGGCTTCGTCCATAAAACAGCCCTCCGCCCCAGAGTCTATCAAGGCACTGCAGGAAGCTGCCGAACTGGTCCAGCGTAGATGGACCGACAAGGTAGTACAGGATCTTGAAGGAGAGACCTGAGTAGTAACGCTCACCAGTAGCCCTCCGCTTACTGATGAGCTCTGGCTTTTACTGGACATGAAATGACAAAATGACCAGCGGAACCGCAATAGAGACAGAGGCGGTTGGTGATTCTCCATTCCCTCTCCTTAGTCGAGATGCGAATACCCCCCAGCTGCATGGGCTCAGCACCTGAGCCAGTGGAGGAAGATGGTAGTGATGCGGAGAGGGGGGAAACGGATAACGCGAGCTCCCTTCCACGAGCTCGGTGACGAAGATCTACCCGTCGTTCTATGCGAATAGCGAGTTCAATCAAGGAATCCACGCTGGAAGGAACCTCCCGGGAGAGAATCTCATCCTTTACCTCCGCGCGGAGACCCTCCAGAAAACGAGCGAGCAACGCCGGCTCGTTCCAGTCACTGGAGGCAGCAAGAGTGCGAAACTCTATAGAGTAATCAGTTATGGATCGATTACCTTGACATAGGGAAGACAGGGCCCTGGAAGCTTCTTTCCCAAAAACTGAACGATCAAAAACCCGTATCATCTCCTCCTTAAAGTTCTGATACTGGTTAGTACACTCAGCCCTTGCCTCCCAGATTGCCGTGCCCCACTCACGAGCCCGTCCAGTAAGGAGAGATATGACGTAGGCGATACGAGCTGTACCCCTGGAGTACGTGTTGGGCTGGAGAGAGAACACAATATCACACTGGGTGAGGAACGAGCGGCATTCAGTGGGCTCCCCAGAGTAACACGGTGGGTTATTAATTCTGGGCTCCGGAGACTCGGAAGCCCTGGAAGTAGCCGGTGGATCGAGGCGGAGATGGTGAATATGTTTCGAGAGGTCGGAGACTTGGGCGGCCAGGGTCTCAACGGCATGTCGAGCAGCAGACAATTCCTGCTCGTGTCTGCCTAGCATCGCTCCCTGGATCTCGACGGCTGAGTGGAGAGGATCCGAAGTCGCTGGGTCCATTCTTGGTCGGATTCTTCTGTTATGCCGGTGAGTGAGGACCCAAAAGCGGTTTAACAGAAACAGAGTCTTTTAATGTCCAAACAGGGAAAACATAAATCCTCAATCTTTACAGGAGAGTCCCCTTCTAGCAGTAGAGGAGAATAGCAGGGCTAGCGGCAACAGACTGCAGGTCCCTCCGGGTAGGCGCGGGCCGTAGAGGACAGAGACACCTGCTCACACGCAGCATCTAATGAAGAGGCAGATTACGACAGGACGGGACAAGGGCAAAGCAAACGAGAATCCGACAAAGACAGAAGCAGAAACAGAGAGAGAAATAGAGACTTAATCAGAGGGAAAAGAGGGGACAGGTTTGAGAGAGTAAACGAGGTCGTTAGGAAAATGAGGAACAGCTGGGAGCAGGAAAGGACCATAGAGAGAGAGAGAGAGAGATAGAGGGAGAGAAAGTAACCTAATACGACCAGCAGGGGGAAACAAAGAGAAGAGAAAGAACAGGGACAAGACATAACATGACAATACATGACAGCAGACAGTGTTCTCCTAGTAGTGGTGTCTGTGCTGCAGACAGTGTTCTCCTAGTAGTGGTGTCTGTGCTGCAGACAGTGTTCTCCTAGTAGTTGTGTCTGTGCTGCAGACAATGTTCTCCTAGTAGTGTCTGTGCTGCAGACAGTGTTCTCCTAGTAGTGGTGTCTGTGCTGTAGACAGTGTTCTAGTAGTGGTGTCTGTGCTGCAGACAGTGTTCTAGTAGTTGTGTCTGTGCTGCAGACAGTGTTCTCCTAGTAGTGGTGTCTGTGCTGCAGACAGTGTTCTCCTACTAGTGGTGTCTGTGCTGCAGACAGTGTTCTCCTAGTAGTGGTGTCTGTGCTGCAGACAGTGTTCTCCTAGTAGTGGTGTCTGTGCTGTAGACAGTGCTCTCCTAGTAGTGGTGTCTGTGCTGCAGACAGTGTTCTCCTAGTAGTGGTGTCTGTGCTGCAGACAGTGTTCTCCTAGTAGTGGTGTCTGTGCTGCAGACAGTTTTCTAGTAGCGGTGTCTGTGCTGCAGACAGTGTTCTCCTAGTAGTGGTGTCTGTGCTGCAGACAGTGTCCTCCTACTAGTGGTGTCTGTGCTGCAGACAGTGTTCTCCTAGTAGTGGTGTCTGTGCTGCAGACAGTGTTCTCCTAGTAGTGGTGTCTGTGCTGTAGACAGTGTTCTAGTAGTGGTGTCTGTGCTGCAGACAGTGTTCTAGTAGTGGTGTCTGTGCTGCAGACAGTGTTGTCCTAGTAGTGGTGTCTGTGCTGCAGACAGTTTTCTAGTAGCGGTGTCTGTGCTGCAGACAGTGTTCTCCTAGTAGTGGTGTCTGTGCTGCAGACAGTGTGCTACTACTAGTGGTGTCTGTGCTGCAGACAGTGTTCTCCTAGTAGTGGTGTCTGTGCTGCAGACAATGTTCTCCTAGTAGTGGTGTCTGTGCTGCAGACAGTGTTCTCCTAGTAGTGGTGTCTGTGCTGTAGACAGTGTTCTAGTAGTGGTGTCTGTGCTGCAGACAGTGTTCTAGTAGTGGTGTCTGTGCTGCAGACAGTGTTGTCCTAGTAGTGGTGTCTGTGCTGCAGACAGTGTTCTAGTAGTGGTGTCTGTGCTGTAGACAGTGTTCTCCTAGTAGTGGTGTCTGTGCTGCAGACAGTGTTCTCCTAGTAGTGGTGTCTGTGCTGTAGACAGTGCTCTCCTAGTAGTGGTGTCTGTGCTGCAGACAGTGTTCTCCTAGTAGTGGTGTCTGTGCTGTAGACAGTGCTCTCCTAGTAGTGGTGTCTGTGCTGCAGACAGTGTTCTCCTAGTAGTGGTGTCTGTGCTGCAGACAGTGTTCTCCTAGTAGTGGTGTCTGTGCTGCAGATAGTGTCCTCCTACTAGTGGTGTCTGTGCTGCAGACAGTGGAATGAGTAAGAATCAGAGCATCACACTGGGTCGATTAACAGTAATGATGAAATGCCTGTAATCCTTGTGTTTATTTCTAGAGGGAGATGCCAGTCCAGGTGAGAGAGAGGCAGAGAGAGAGAAAAAGAGGAAGAGTGAGGGCGAGAGGGATGGATGGAGGGTGGGCGGGTGGGAGGAAGGGAGGGAGGCCAGACTGATTATGACAAGTTAACTGAGGCTAATTTAAGCTTGTAAATAAACCCCTTAATCATGTGATAGACAGGAGAGAGAGAGGCAGTAGAAGGAAGGAACGAGGGTGGGAGGGAGGGAAGGAAGGAGAGAAGGAGAGAGAGAGGCAGTAGAAGGAAGGAACGAGGGCGGGAGGGAGGGAAGGAGAGAAGGAGAGAGAGGCAGTAGAAGGAAGGAACGAGGGCGGGAGGGAGGGAAGGAGAGAAGGAGAGAGAGGCAGTAGAAGGAAGGAACGAGGGCGGGAGGGAAGGAGAGAAGGAGAGAGAGGCAGTAGAAGGAAGGAAGGAGGGGCGGGGGGGAAGGAGAGAAGGAGAGAGAGGCAGTAGAAGTAAGGAACGAGGCGGGGGCGGGAGGAAGGAGAGAAGGAGAGAGGCAGTAGAAAGGAAGGAGGAACGAGGGCGGGAGGGAAGGAGAGAAGGAGAGAGAGAGGCAGTAGAAGGAAGGAAGGAGGGCGGGCGGGAGGGAGGGAGGGAAGGAGAGAAGGAGAGAAAGGCAGTAGAAGGAAGGAAGGAGGGCGGGCGGGAGGGAAGGGGGAGAAGGAGAGAGAGGCAGTAGAAGGAAGGAAGGAGGGGAGGAGGAAGGGGGCGGGAGGGAGAAGGAAGGAGAGAGGAGGAGAGAGAGGCAGCAGAAGGAAGGAACGAGGGGCGGGAGGGAGGGAAGGAGAGAAGGAGAGAGAGAGGCAGTAGAAGGAAGGAAGGAGGGGGGACGGGAGGGAAGGAGAGAAGGAGAGAGATGGCAGTAGAAGGAAGGAAGGAGGGGCGGGAGGAGGGAAGGAGAGAAGGAGAGAGAGAGGCAGCAGAAGGAAGGAACGAGGGCGGGAGGGAGGGAAGGAGAGAAGGAGAGAGAGGCAGTAGAAGGAAGGAAGGAGGGGCGGACGGGAGGAAGGAGAGAAGGAGAGAGATGGCAGTAGGAAGGAAGGAAGGAACGAGGGGCGGGAGGGAAGGAAGGAGGCGGGAGGGAAGAGAGAGAGCAGCAGAAGGAAGGAACGAGGGTGGGAGGGAGGGAAGGAGAGAAGGAGAGAGAGGCAGTAGAAGGAAGGAAGGAACGGGAGGGGGAAGGGAGGGAAGGAGAGAAGGAGAGAGAGGCAGGGCAGAAGGAAGGAGAGAGGGTGGGAGGGAGGAAGGGGAAGAAGGAGAGAGAGAGGCAGTAGAAGGAAGGAAGGAGGGGCGGGAGGGAAGGAGAGAAGGAGAGAGAGAGGCAGCAGAAGGAAAGAAGGAAAGGGAGGGAAGGAAGGCGGGAGGGAAGGGGTGGGAGGGAGAAGAGAGAGAGATGCAGGCAGTAGAAGAAGGAAGGCGGGGCGGGAGGGAGGGAAGGAGAGAAGGAGAGAGAGGCAGTAGAAGGAAGGAAGGAGGGGCGGGAGGGAGGGAAGGAGAGAAGGAGAGGAAGGAAGAGGCAGGAGGGAAGGAGGAAGAACGAGGGTGGGAGGGAGGAAGGAGAGAAGGAGAGAGAGAGGCAGTGGAAGGAAGGAAGGAACGAGGGGTGGGAGGGAGGGAAGGAGAGAAGGAGAGAGAGGCAGCAGAAGGAAGGAGGGAAGGGGAGGGAGGGAAGGGAGAGAAGGAGAGAGAGAGGCAGTAGAAGGAAGGAAGGAGGGCGGGAGGGAGGGAAGGAGAGAAGGAGAGAGAGAGGCAGTAGAAGGAAGGAAGGAGGGCGGGAGGGAGGGAAGGAAAGAAGGAGGAGAGAGAGAGGCAGTAGAAGGAAGGAAGGAAGGGGGCGGGAGGGAGGGAAGGAGAGAAGGAGAGAGAGAGGCAGTAGAAGGAAGGAAGGAGGGGCGGGAGGGAGGGAAGGGAGAGAGAGGCAGTAGAAGGAAGGAAGGAACGAGGGGGCGGGAGGGAGGGAGAAGGAAGGAAGAAGAGAGAGAGGCAGTAGAAGGAAGGAAGGAAGGGGCGGGAGGGAGGGAAGGAGAGAAGGGAGAAAGGCAGTAGAAGGAAGGAAGGAAGGAGGGGCGGGCGGGAGGGAAGGGGAGAAGGAGAGAGAGAGGCAGTAGAAGGAAGGAAGGAACGAGGGCGGGAGGGAGGGAAGGAGAGAAGGAGAGAGAGGCAGTAGAAGGAAGGAACGAGGGCGGGAGGGAAGGAGAGAAGGAGAGAGAGGCAGCAGAAGGAAGGAACGAGGGCGGGAGGAGGGAAGGGAGAGAGGAGAGAGAGAGGCAGTGGAAGGAAGGAAGAGAGAGGGCGGGAGGGAAGGAGAGAAGGAGAGAGAGAGGCAGCAGAAGGAAGGAACGAGGGGCGGGAGGGAGGAAGGAGGAAAGGAGAGAGAGAGAGGCAGTGGAAGGAAGGAAGGAACGAGGGTGGGAGGGAGGGAAGGAGAGAAGGAGAGAGAGGCAGCAGAAGGAAGGAACGAGGGCGGGAGGGAGGGAAGGAGAGAAGGAGAGAGAGAGGCAGTAGAAGGAAGGAACGAGGGCGGGAGGGAGGGAAGGAGAAGGAGAGAGAGAGGCAGTAGAAGGAAGGAAGGAAGGAGGGCGGGAGGGAAGGAGAGAAGGAGGAGAGAGGCAGCAGAAGGAAGGAACGAGGGTGGGGCGGGAGGGGGAGGGAAGGAGAGAACAGGGCGGGAGGAGGAGAGAGAGAGGCAGTAGAAGGAAGGAAGGAGGGGCGGGAGGGAGGGAAGGAGAGAAGGAGAGAGAGAGGCAGTAGAAGGAAGGAACGAGGGGCGGGAGGGAAGGAAGGAGAGAAGGAGAGAGAGAGAGGCAGTAGAAGGAAGGAAGGAAGGAGGGCGGGGAGGGAGGGAAGGAGAGGAAGGAGAGAGAGAGAGGCAGCAGAAGGAAGGAACGAGGGGGCGGGAGGGAAGGAGAGAAGGAGAGAAGAAGCAGTAGAGAAGGAAGGAAGGAGGGTGGGAGGGAGGGAAGGAGAGAAGGAGAGAGAGAGGCAGCAGAAGGAAGGAACGAGGGCGGGAGGGAGGGAAGGAGAGAAGGAGAGAGAGGCAGTAGAAGGAAGGAAGGAGGGCGGGAGGGAAGGAGAGAAGGAGAGAGAGAAGCAGTAGAAGGAAGGAAGGAAGGAAGGAAGGAAGGAAGGAAGGAAGGAAGGAAGGAAGGAAGGAAGGAAGGAAGGAAGGAAGGAAGGAAGGAAGGAAGGAAGGAAGGAAGGAAGGAAGGAAGGAAGGAAGGAAGGAAGGAAGGAAGGAAGGAAGGAAGGGAGGGAGGGAAGGAGAGAAGGAGAGAGAGAGGCAGTAGAAGGCAGGAAGGAGGGCGGGAGGGAAGGAGAGAAGGAGAGAGAGGGTGGAAGAGAGAGACTGATCTGTACTGTACTTTCAATGTACTGTATACTGTATGCATATACACTGAGTGAACTAAACATTAAGAACACCTTCCTAATATTGAGTTTCACCCTCTTTTGTCCTGAGAACAGCCTCAATTTGTCGGGGCGTGGAGTCTACAAGCTGTTGAAAAGATTCCACAGGGATGCTGGCCCATGTTGGCTGGATGTCCTTTGGGTGGTGGACCATTCTTGATACACACGAGAAACTGTTGAGCGTGAAAAACCCAGCAGCGTTGCAGTTCTTGACACACTCGAAACCCGGTGCGCCTGGCACCTACTACCATACCCCGTTCAAAGGCACTTAAATATGTTGTCTTGCCCCATTCACCCTCTGAATGGCACACACATACACAATCCATGTCTCAAATTGTCTCAAGGCTTAAAAATCCTTCTCTCTTTATTTCCTCAACAGACACATCGTTGCTCGTTGTGAATTCGGTGTTCTTCTGTATATTCCATGCCAGACTGAGAGCGGGGGGTCATTGGTGTGTTAAATGTCCACACATCCCTGGGTCGCTCCTCTTTTCAGTTCGCTGCAGCTAGCGACTGGAACAAGCTGCTGCATACACGCAAACTGGACCGTTTTATCTCCATCTCTTCATTCAAAGACTCAATCATGGACATTCTTACTGACCGTTGTGGCTGCTAATCTCATATTCTTCACCATTCATGATTCTGACTGAACCATAGACCGTAGAATGACGTTCAGCTCCGTTCTTTGTTGATTTCCCAAACTCCCCTTTTTTCTGCACACTAGACAGGGACCCAAGTAAGTACTTTGTTTGTTTCACAATGTTCATTTCAGTTCATTTTCTCTTAAATTCATCAAAATAATTATTTTCTACATCGGAACGTCAAACTACTGTTGATGTAGCCATTTTATCAAGGCGAAAAAGGAACAATGATATCAAGATGAAAAGACTAAACGTCATAGTCATGGTATATGGCCTCACGTACACACGGCTAAATGCTGTTTTAGCCAATCACCATTCAGTATTCAAGCTACTCGGTTTATAAAAGGAGATTTGTCACGAGAGCATGTGGATGTGGGTTTTTACCCTCTCCTGGACACTCTCCATGACCCAGCACTTCCACGGTCCCCCCCCCCTTCCCTCCTGACATCGCGCCTTCCAGCTAAACACTCTCCATGACCCAGCACAGTCATGGTTCCCCCCCTTCCCTCCTGACATAGCGCCTTCCAGCTAAACACTCTCCATGACCCAGCACAGTCATGGTTCCCCCCCTTCCATCCTGACATAGCGCCTTCCGGCTAAACACTCTCCATGACCCAGCACTTCCACGGGCCCCCCCCTTCCCTCCTGACATAGCGCCTTCCGGCTAAACACTCTCCATGACCCAGCACTTCCACGGTTCCCCCCCTTCCCTCCTGACATAGCGCCTTCCGGCTGCACGCTCATCCTCATCGATCCTCATCGATCAAGAGGGGAGGATCTGTTATAGAGGTCAGTCTAATCTCTCTCTCTCTCTATTGCTCTCTCTCCCTCGCCCCCGTTCTCTCTCTCTCCCTCGCCGCCGTTCTCTCTCTCTCCCTCGCCCCGTTCTCTCTCTCTCCCTCGCCCCCGTTCTCTCTCTCTCCCTCGCCCCGTTCTCTCTCTCTCCCTCGCCCGTTCTCTCTCTCTCCCTCGCCCCCGTTCTCTCTCTCTCCCTCGCCAGACATTCTCTCTCTCTACCTCGCCCCGTTCTCTCTCTCTCTCTCGCCCCCGTTCTCTCTCTCTCCCTCGCCCCGTTCTCTCTCTCCCTCGCCCCGTTCTCTCTCTCTCTCGCCCCCGTTCTCTCTCTCTCCCTCGCCCCGTTCTCTCTCTCTCCCTCGCCCCCGTTCTCTCTCTCTCCCTCGCCCCCCGTTCTCTCTCTCTCCCTCGCCCCGTTCTCTCTCTCTCTACCTCGCCCCCGTTCTCTCTCTCTCCCTCGCCCCCGTTCTCTCTCTCTCCCTCGCCCCCGTTCTCTCTCTCTCTCCCTCCCCCCGTTCTCTCTCTCCCTCGCCCCGTTCTCTCTCTCTCCCTCGCCCCGTTCTCTCTCTCTCCCTCGCCCCGTTCTCTCTCTCTCCCTCGCCCCGTTCTCTCTCTCTCCCTCGCCCCGTTCTCTCTCTCTCCCTCGCCCCGTTATCTCTCTCTCCCTCGCCCCGTTCTCTCTCTCTACCTCGCCCCGTTCTCTCTCTCTCCCTCGCCCCCGTTCTCTCTCTCTCCCTCGCCCCGTTCTCTCTCTCTCCCTCACCCCGTTCTCTCTCTCTCCCTCGCCCCGTTCTCTCTCTCTCCCTCGCCCCGTTCTCTCTCTCTCTCTCTCTCTCCCTCGCCCCGTTCTCTCTCTCTCCCTCGCCCCGTTCTCTCTCTCTCCCTCGCCCCCGTTCTCTCTCTCTCTCCCTCGCCCCGTTCTCTCTCTCTCCCTCGCCCCCGTTCTCTCTCTCTCCCTCGCCCCCGTTCTCTCTCTCTCCCTCGCCCCGTTCTCTCTCTCTCCCTCGCCCCCGTTCTCTCTCTCTCCCTCGCCGCCGTTCTCTCTCTCTCCCTCGCCCCCGTTCTCTCTCTCTCTCTCTCGCCCCCGTTCTCTCTCTCTCCCTCGCCCCGTTCTCTCTCTCTCCCTCGCCCCCGTTCTCTCTCTCTCCCTCGCCCCCGTTCTCTCTCTCTCCCTCGCCCCGTTCTCTCTCTCTCCCTCGCCCGCCCTCGTTCTTTTTCAGTCCATCTCTTACCATTTTCCTGTGCATGCGTATAAGCAGAATTAGCAATAAGTAGAAAACACGTTTTTCATATGCTGTGTCTCAGTCCACTGTATCCGCCGATGTCGGCCCTCTGCGGTGGAAAGTCTCCCGAGCTACAGTACAGCTACATCTCTGGCTACAGCCAGAAGTCTCCCGAGCTACAGTATAGCTACATCTCTGGCTACAGCCAGAAGTCTCCCGAGCTACAGTACAGCTACATCTCTGGCTACAGCCAGAAGTCTCCCGAGCTACAGTACAGCTACATCTCTGGCTACAGCCAGAAGTCTCCCGAGTTACAGTACTGCTACATCTCTGGCTACAGCCAGAAGTCTCCCGAGCTACAGTACAGCTACATGTCTGGCTACAGCCAGAAGTCTCCCGAGTTACAGTACTCCTACATCTCTGGCTACAGCCAGAAGTCTCCCGAGCTACAGTACAGCTACATGTCTGGCTACAGCCAGAAGTCTCCCGAGTTACAGTACTGCTACATCTCTGGCTACAGCCAGTCTCCCGAGCTACAGTACAGCTACATCTCTGGCTACAGCCAGAAGTCTTCTCACACGTAGGCAGAGTCCAAACAGTAGAACTAACCACGAGGCTACCCTGGGGTGGCAGGGTAGCCTCGTGGTTAGAGTGTTGGACTAGTAACCGGAAGGTTTATTGAAAATAAGAATTTGTTCTTAACTGACTTGCCCCGCCGCTATGGAACGCTGAGAGTCTCACGAACACCACACTGTTCTCCCTTTTCTTGGTCTACAACTCCCACAAGTTGAAGTCTGTACTGCCGATGTGCCAACCTCTGCCTGTACCCACTGGGCACAGATGTCAAATCAACGTCGATTCCACGTTGGTACAACGCAATGTCATTGAAATAACATTGGAAACAACATTGATTGAACCAGTTTGTGGCCAGTGGGTCAGAACGGGTCAGAACGGTCTGGACTTCACAACATACTGTACTTCCTTGGGGTTTATTTTGGACTCTCTGTTCAGGGATTTATTTTCTGTTTGGCCATGAATCTGTTATTCATTGCATTTTTTTTTTTAAATAACAGTACGACCAAATTCAATGTTTCATCAAATCATTTTGTAAATATTTTTTATATATATTTGTAGGGGTACACAACTTGAGTGCTGACTGTGTATAGATCAGGAATCTGCAGTACAATTGAGGCAGGATCTGATAGCCAGATAGAGCCTAGGGGAAGGACACCAGCCAAGCTGAAGCAGTCTAATTGAGGCAGGATCTGATAGCCAGATAGAGCCTAGGGGAAGGACACCAGCCAAGCTGAAGCAGTCTAATTGAGGCAGGATCTGATAGCCAGATAGAGCCTAGGGGAAGGACACCAGCCAAGCTGAAGCAGTCTAATTGAGGCAGGATCTGATAGCCAGATAGAGCCTAGGGGAAGGACACCTAGTCTGATACGGCTGCAAACAAACTAAACCCCTTTGAAAAATAACAATGTCAACAGACACCAGAGCAATAAAAGGATATTACAGCCATCTCTCTTTCTCTCTCTCTCTCTCTCTGTCTCTCTGTCTCTGTCTCTCTGTCTCTGTCTCTGTCTCTCTCTCTGTCTCTGTCTCTCTCTCTCTCTCTCTCTCTCTCTCTCTCTCTCAGCAAGTTATTACATTACACATTCAGAAGTTTCAAAACATATTATATATACAGTGTTTTAACAATGTACAAATGGTTAAAAGACACAAGATAAAATAAATAAGCATAAATATGGGTTGTACTTACAATGGTGTTTGTTCTTCAATGGTTGCCCTTTTCTTGTGGCAACAGGTCACAAATATTGCTGCTGTGATGTCACACTGTGGTATTTCACCCAGTAGATATGGGAGTTTCTCAAAATTGGATTTGTTTTCGAATTCTTTGTGGATCTGTGTAATCTGAGGGAAATATGTGTCTCTAATATGGTCATACATTTGGCAGGAGGTTAGGAAGTGCAGCTCAGTTTCCACCTCGTTTTGTGGGCAGTGAGCACATAGCCTGTCTTCTCTTGAGAGCCATGTCTGCCTACGGCGGCCTTTCTCAATAGCAAGGCTATGCTCACTGAGTCTGTACATAGTCAGAGCTATCCTTAATTGTGGGTCAGTCACAGTGGTCAGGTATTCTACGGCTGTGTACTCTCTGTTTAGGGCCAAATAGCATTCTAGTTTGCTCTGTTTTTTTGTTAATTCTTTCCAATGTGTCAAGTAATTATATTTTTGTTTTCTCATGATTTGGTTGGGTCTAATTGTGCTGCTGTCCTAGGGCTCTGTAGGGTGTGTTTGTGTTTGTCTCTGTCTCTGTCTCTCTCTCTCTGTGTCTCTCTCTCTCTGTGTCTCTTTCTCTGTCTCTCTCCCTGTCTCTCTCTCTCTGTCTGTCTGTCTGTCTGTCTGTCTGTCTGTCTGTCTGTCTCTGTCTGTCTGTCTGTCTGTCTGTCTGTCTGTCTGTCTGTCTGTCTGTCTGTCTGTCTGTCTGTCTGTCTGTCTGTCTGTCTGTCTGTCTGTCTGTCTGTCTGTCTCTCTCTCTGTCTCTCTCTCTCTCTCTTCTGTATCCCTATCTGTATGTCTCTCTCTATCTCTCTCCTCTATGTCTCCTCTCTGTCTCTCTGGTGTCTCTAAATGTGTCTCTCTCGTCTCTCTCTCTGTGTCTCTCTGTCTCTCTCTGTGTCTCTCTCTGTGTCTCTCTCTGTGTCTCTCTCTCTGTCTCTCTCCTCTATCTCTGTCTGTATATATCTGTTCTCTCTCGGTCTCTCTGTCTATCTCTCTCTGTCTCTCTCTCTCCTCTCTCTCTGTCTCTCTCTCTCTGTCTCTCTCTCTGTCTGTCTCTCTCTCTCTGTCTCTCTCTGTGTCTCTCTCTCTGTCTAATATGTAAAAATATGTCTCTCTGTCTCTCTCCCTCTCTCTCTCTCTCTCTGTCTCTCTCTGTCTCCCTCTCTCTCTCTGTCTCTCTCTCTCTGTCTCTCTCTCTCTGTCTCTCTCTCTGTCTCTCTCTCTGTCTCTCTCTCTCTGTCTCTCTCTCTCTCTCTCTCTGTCTCTCTCTCTGTCTCTCTATCTCTCTGTCTCTCTCCTCCCTCTCTCTTCTCTCTAATAATCTCTCCCTATGTAATCTGTGTCTGTCTCTCTCTCTCCAATCTCTAATCTGTCTCTCTCTCTCTCTCTAAATCTGATAATATATGTAAATCTCTCTGTCTTCTCTCTGTAAAATATCCGTAATAATAATATATATGGAGTTCTGTATATATATATATAATGTCTGTATAATATATAATCCCCTCTGTCCCTCTTAATATATATATTAAATAATATGTATATAAAAATATATCTCTTGTATTATCTGTAAATAATTATATCATGTAATATATTTTATATATATGTAATAATAATATGTAATAGCGTATATAGTATATATAATGAAATATAGTGAATAATAATGTATGTATAATATATTGTAATAATAATATTTAAAGTATATAATAATAATGTAATAGTATAATAAAGTATATATAATATGTAATGTATATATGTGTGTAATATATATTAAAGGTAATAATATAATAATAATAATAATAATGTAATATAGTGTATAGTATGTGTGTGTATGTATATGTGTTAATATTGGTGTGTGTAAATATGTATGTGTGTAATGTATAAGTATATGTGTGTATGTAATAAAAAATAATAATAATAATATGTATATTAATGTGTGTATATATATATAATAATAATAAATGTATATATAATGTATAGTAATAATAATAATATATTGTGTAATAATATGTAATAATATGTGATAACGTGTGTAATGAATCTCTCTGTTAAGTAAATAAATGTAATATAATAATCTCTAATATATCTCTCTATAATCTGTAATAATAATAATAATAATCTGATAATAATAATAATAATAATAATAATAATATCTCCCCTAATCTAATAGATGTATGTAATAATAGATGTGTAATAATAATAATAATAGATAATAATATGATAATAATAATAATAATAATAATAATAATAATAATAATAGATAATGTGTAATAATGTAATAATAATAATGTGTATGTAAATGATAATAATAATAGATAGATAATAATAATAATAATAATAATAATAATAATAATAATAATAGATAATAATAATAAGTACTAATAATAATAGATAATAATATGTAATGTATAATAATAATGTGTAATAGATAATAATAATAATAATATCTAATAATAATGATGTGTAATAATAATAATAATAATCTCTGTGTAATAAATAATAATGATAATAATAATAATATATATGTAAAATAATAATAATAATAATAATCTGTCTCTCTCTCTAATCTCCTAATATAATAATAATAATAATTAATAATAATAATATGATAATATAGTGTCTCTACTCTCTCTATCTGTGAGTAATCTATAATAATAATAGATAATAATAATAATATCCTCTAATAATAATAATAATAATAATAATAATAATATTTAATCCTCCCTCTAATAATAATCTCTAGAGTAATAATCTCTCTGTCTCCCCCTCTCTCTCTCTCTCTCTCTAATCCCTCTCTAATCTCTAATCTCTCTCTCTCTAATAATAATAATAATGTAAAATAGATAATAATAATAATAGATCTATTTCTATCTGTATCTAATAATCTAGATCTCTCTATAATAATAGATAATAATAGATAATAATAATAAAATAGATAATAATAGATAATAATAATCTGATAATATATAATATAATAATAAATAATTATAGTATAATAATAATAATAGATAATATGTATAGATAATAATAATAATAATAGATCCCCCTCTAAAGTAAGTAATAATAATAATAGATAATAATAATAGTAAATGTTCTCTAATAAATCTCTCTCTTAATAATAGATAATAATAATAATAATAGATATATATATATGTATATAATATATATAATAATAATAATATATATATATATAATATATAGATAATATATATATATATATGTAATGTATATAATGTAATATATATATAATAATAATAGATATAATAATAATAATAATAATAATAATATAATAATATATAAATATGTATAATCTGTAATGTATAGATAATAATAATAATGTATAATAATAATAATAATATGTAATAATAATAATATAATAATAATAATAGATAATATAATAATAATAATAATATAATAATATATAATAATAGATAATCTCTATATAATAATGTCTGTCTAATAATATATAATGATAATAATAATAGATAATATATATATATATAATATAATAATGATAATAGATAATCATAATCTGATAATAATAATAGATAATAATAATAATAATAATAATATATATATAATAGATAATAATAGATAATAATAATAGTAATAATAATATGTAATAATAATAATAATAATAATAATAATAATAATAATAATAGATAATAATAATAATAATAATAATAATAATAATCTTCAGTAATAATAATAATATGATCTAATAATAATATGTATATGTAATATAATGGATAATATATAATAATCTGTATATATCTGTCTCTATATATCTATAGGCTGTCTCTATATATATATATAATCCCTATATATATATAATAATATAATCTACTACCTCTGTATATATGTGTATAATAATATGTAATAATAATAATAATAATAATAATAATAATAATAATAATACCTGCTAATAATAATAATAATAATCTAATATAATAATATATAATAATGTAATGCCTAGCATAATAATGAGCTCTTCTAGACATAATAGGCTCTAACTGGGCTCTCACGTAAATCTACTCACCTATGCTGCCCAATAATAATAATGCATAATTCATATAATGTAATAATATATAATAATAATAAGTAATATAATACCTAATCTAATAATAATAATCTGTATCTACTCTCTTTCTATCTCTCTTTAATACTCCTATAATATGATAATAATAATAATAATGCTCTATCCTCTGTCTCTCTCTCTCTCCTCAATGCAGTTCAGTGGCAGCCTCCATCCATGTATAATCATAGTAATGCTGGAATCGCCTACAATATGTAATCTATAACACAGGTACCCTCTTATTCGTCTATAAACACGTGCCCTATATCTGTAAGCTAAAGTATTATGAATAATGTTGAATAATATTTATATACAGATTTGTTATGCAGTCTGTATCTATATATATTCTCACTGCTCTCTCTAATATATAATAAAGTATATCTCTCCTATGCTGTGTATATCTCTATCTTTTCCTTCTCTCTATATGACCTAATCTCTGTCTCTGTAATATAGTTATAAATAATGTTCACCCCCTATATATATGTGTTCCTAGTTTAAGCATATATCATATGATGTGATATAACCTACACCCTAGCTGTTGTGATCCTGTAGAAATAATATATGTAATATATTTAAAATGATAAGAACACTTTATAATGTATGGTAAGATAATAGTAATGTAATACTAATTTAACAAAGGACATATGTAATGTTATAATAAATAATATATATGCGTATGTACTACCTATAATGTATAGTATCTATACTATAGTGTGTAGATGTGTATCTATGCCTATATGTAGTGTATGGCATAAGGCTGTATGTGATAATAATATAATACTATAGGGTGCCATAAATAATCACTATATAAATATATATAGGGCTATGATAACCTCTATCTAAATAGTGCACTATATATGGGTAAGTACATAAATGTGGTCTAGATGCACTATATAGGGTGCCTGAGGCTAAATTTCTGTAGTAATCTAAACCTATGTAGTATGTGCCCATAGGGCTCTGGTACTGTTAATAATAATTCACTATATAATCTATATATACTCTGTGTTCTGTTGCCACTACTATCTGTAACCATATCTGAATATATCTGTATCTCTCTGGTATATAAAGTACTAATATCACTATATAATATCTGCTCCTCTCTGTTGTACTCTCTATAATATATATCTGGTTTAATGTATATATATATATATGTTTATAGTGGTATATGTATAATACTAATATATGTGATAATAATATACTGTAATATATAATAATGTTGTAATAATATATATATCAATATGTAGTGTCTAATATATCTATCTAGGGTAATAATAATGTATAATATGTAATAATAATCTATCTCTCTCTCTGGTCTCTCTGTCTACTCTCTCTCTAATCTCTCTCTCTCTATCTCTCTCTCTCTCTCTCTCTCTCTCTCTCTGTCTCTCTCTTGTCTCTATCTCTGTCTATCTCTCTCTCTGTCTGCCTATATGTCTCTAATGATCTCATACCTATCTGTAATATCTCTGATCTGATATAGAAATGTCTTCCTATATGTCTCCTCAAATATCTATCTGAGAATATGGTGTGTCTATGTCCACTATATACTCTCTATATAAAATGTATCTACTATCTCTCTCTGTTCCTATCTATCTATCTATCTATATATATATGTATGTATATATATATATCTCTATAGTATGTATATCTATTCTCTCTGATATATCTGTATATCTATCTATCTCTATCTCTCTATATGTCTCTCTAAATATGAAATCTATCTATATATATATATGTCTATCTCTGTATATAATCTCTATCTATATCTATCTTATATTATATATATCTGTATATATATATATCTCTATATATATATATATATATAATATATATATATATATATATATATATATATATATATATATATATATATATATATATATATATATGTCTATATATATATATAATAATATATATATATGTCTGTAATAATAATAATATATATAATAATAATAATAATGTATAATAATAATAATAATAATAATATATAATAAAATAATATGTTATAATAATAATACTATAATAGTAATAATAATAATATATATATAATAATAATATAATAATAATAATATGTAATAATAATAATATATAGTATATAATAATAATAATATAATGGGTAATAATAATAATAATAATAATAATAATAATAATAATAATAATAATAATAATAATAATAATAATAATAATAATAATAATAATAATAATAATAATAATAATAATATAATAATAAATATGTAATAATAATATAATATGTATAATATAATATAATAATATATAATAATATATATATATATAATAATATAATAATAATAATAATAATATATATGTAATAATGTATATATAATATGTAATATAATAATAATATATAATAATAATAATAATAATAATAATGTGTAATGTATATATGTAATCTGTTAAAATAATATATATATATAATAATAATAATATATATGTATATATATATATGTCTCTCTAATATGTCTCTCTAATATATATCTAATAATAATAATGTATATAATATGTCTATAATAATAATCTCTCTGTATATATAATAATAATAATAATATATATATATATTGTAATCCTTTAATAATATGTAATCTAATAATCTCTTGTCTCTCCTCTCTCTCTCTCCCCTCATCTCTCTCTCTCTCTGTCTCTCTCTCTCTCTCTCTAATAATCTCTCTCTCTCTCTCTCTCTGTCTCTCTCTCTCTCTCTCTCTGTCTGTATATAATCTGTCTCTCTCTTCTCATCTAATCTGTAATCTCTTCTGCTCCATAATCTGCTGTAATAATAATAATAATAATAATATTATAATAATAATAATAATAATATATAATAATAATAAATAATAATATGTAATATAATAATAATAATAATAATAATATAATAATATGTAAAATAATAATAATAATAATAATA
>NC_088409.1:96022709-96027709 GCF_034236695.1 Oncorhynchus nerka
CTGAGCTTCTTCCTTCTTCTCTCTCTCTCTCTCTCTCTCTCTCTCTCTCTCTTTCTCTCTCTCTCTCTCTCTCTCTCTCTCTCTCTCTCTCTCTCTCTAGTCTCTCTGGCTTTCTCTCTGCTCTCTCTCTAGCTTCCTGAGTTTGTCAATGATCTGTAAGCAAGTGGAAACCATGGAAACTGATCTGTAAGAAGTGGAAAACATGAAACTGATCTGTATAAGTGAAACCATGGAACTGATCTGTAAGGCGGAAACCATGGAAACTGGGATCTGTGGGCAGCTGGAAACCATGAAACCGATCTTGCAAGTAAGTGTTCATGGAACCGATCTGTAAGGCGGAAAACATGGATTCTGGATCTGCAAGGCGGAACTATGAAATTGATCTTAAGTAAGGGAAACCAGAAACCGATCTGTAAGTATGGAAACCATGGAAATCGATCTGTAAGTGGCGGGAACCATGGAAACTGGATCTAAAGTAAGTGGAAACCATGGAAATGATCTTGGGCAAGGGAAAACATGGAAACTGATCTGTGGGCAAGGGAAACCATGGAAACTGATCTGTAAGCAAGTGAAACCATGAACGATCCAGCAAGGGAAACGCAAACCGATTCAGGCAAGTGGAAACCATGGAAATCGATCTGTAAGTAAGTGGAAAACATGGAAACCGATCTTAGGCAGTGAAACCATGAAACCGATCTGTAAGTAAGTGGAAAACATGGATTCTTGATCTGTATATGGAAACCATGGAAACTGGATCTGTGGCGGAAACCATGGAAACCGATCTGTAAGTAAGGAAACCACGGAACCGATCTGTGGCAGGTGGAAACCATGGATTCGATCTGTGCGCGGAAAACATGAAACTGGGATCTGTAAGGCGGAAACCGATCTGTATGCGAACCGACGGAAACCGATCTGTAAGTAAGTGGAACCATGGAAACTGATCTGTGGGTGCAAGTGGAAACCAGTGGAAACTGATCTGTAAGTGCGGAAACCATGGAAACTGATCCGTAAGTAAGTGGAAACCATGTGGAAACTGATCTGTAAGTAAGTCGGCTCATGGAAGCTATCTGTAAGTATTGAAACTATAAACTGATCTGAAATAAGGTAAAACCATGGATTCTATCTGTGGATGAAGTGGAAACCATGGAAACGATCTGTAAGTAAGTGAGGCTCATGAAACGAAAACCATGGATTCTGGTCAATGCTCACTAGTCTTATTGTGTCAGGCAGTGAGCTTCTTCAGAGATTAAGAGGAAGGGCGTGTACATTTTCAGATATTCGAACAGGGCAGGTAATGTTCTCTCTCTCCCATGTTCAATTATTGGTTCTCTTGAAAAGCACTAAAAACCCATTGATTATATTATTTTCCCTTAATACATTGTTCCAGTAGAAATATGTTTTGTTTCAGTGGTCAAAAAAGTGTTTTATACATATTTCCTTCTGAGGTTGGGATAACTGAAAATTGAAAATGCCCTTTTAGTGTAGGCTGTTTGAAAAGGCCAACTGAAACGTTTAGCCTGTTTGTGATGGAGTTTTGGCCTGCCTGGTGTGACATCATCAAAGTGTATATTACTAATATGTAAACAAGACAGCGAGCTCCAAACCTCTGCCAAGGACAACTCAAGTTTTCAGTTTTTCCCTCAGCCACTGAGACCACTCAATGACATTTACATTGAAAACAATCACAGCAAGGAACTTAAATGTTACCCGAAATGATTTCATACTGAGCTAGAGAGAAAACAGATAGGCATCTTTCTTCTGTCTTCTTCTTCTTCTTTCTTTCTTCTTTTTCTTCTCTCTTCTTCTTTCTTTCTTCTTCCCTTCTTCTTCTTTCCTCTTCTTTCTGTCTTCTTCTGTTCTCTCTCTCTTCTTCTTTCTCTTCTCTCTCTCTTTCGGCCCTCTCTGCCCTCTCTCTCTCTGGATTGTAACCGGTGTTATGTTCATATGACACAAAAATAGTTCACAAAAAAAGAAGAACAATACGTATGTAGGTCATAGGTTATCCTCACAAGGGGAAGGTGCTGGAGAATTGAAAACGTGGGATCATGTTCCCCCCCTACTTTATCTGTTTTATGTTTTTAGCTCAGTATGAAATCATTTCCGGGTAACATTTAAGTTCCTTGCTGTGATTGTTTTCAATGTAAATGTCTGGTGAGTGGTCTCGAGTGGCTGAGGGAAAAACTGAAAACTTGAGTTGTCCTTGGCAGAGAGGTTTGGAACTCGCTGTCTTGTTTGTCTAGTAAGTAATATACCGCCTGGTGATGTCACCAGACAGGCCAAAACTCCATCCCACAGAAACAGGCTAAACGTTTCAGTTGGCCTTTTCAAACAGCTCTTACACTAAAAGGGCATTTTCATAATTTTCAGTTATCCCAACCTCATAGACGGAAATATGTATAAAACACTTTTTTTTGACCGCACTGAAACAAAACATATTTCACTGAACAATTGTATTGCTATAAAATAATATAATTCACTGGGTTTTTTAGTGCTTTTTCAAGAGAACCAATAATTGAACATGGAGAGAGAACATTGAGGCCCTGCCCTGTTCGAATATCTTGAAAAT
This sequence comes from Oncorhynchus nerka, assembly GCF_034236695.1. Taxonomy (NCBI): domain Eukaryota; kingdom Metazoa; phylum Chordata; class Actinopteri; order Salmoniformes; family Salmonidae; genus Oncorhynchus; species Oncorhynchus nerka. The sequence goes on from NC_088409.1 coordinate 96,025,276, forward strand.
GTACACGTCCTTCCTCTTAACTTGAAGAAGTCACTGGTCTGACACAATAAGACTAGTGTGAGCATTGACCTGGAATCCATGGTTTTTCAGTTTCCATGGTTTCCACTTACTTACAGATCAGTTTCCATGGTTTCCACTTACTTACAGATCAGTTTCCATGGTTTCCACTTACTTACAGATCAGTTTCCATGGTTTTCCACTTACTTACAGATCAGTTTCCATGGTTTCCACTTACTTACAGATCAGTGACAAACTCAAGGAAAAGAGAAAGGAAGGATGCATTTTAAAGGTATTGGAACAGGGCCTGTGATTAGCCTGGGGGTTCAGACAGGGAAGCAGTGTGGGGTGGTGACTGGCCTATCAGAGGGTCAGTGTGGGGTGGTGACTGGCCTATCAGAGGGTCAGTGTGGGGTGGTGACTGGCCTATCAGAGGGTCAGTGTGGTTTCCACTTACTTACAGGTGGTGACTGACCTATCAGATGGGGTCAGTGTGGGGTGCATTTTAAAGGTATTGAACACTGACCTATCAGAGGGTCAGTGTGGGGTGGTGACTGGCCTATCAGAGGGTCAGTGTGTGGTGGTGACTGGCCTATCAGAGGGTCAGTGTGTGATGGTGACTGGCCTATCAGAGGGTCAGTGTGTGGTGGTGACTGGCCTATCAGTGGGTCAGTGTGTGATGGTGACTGGCCTATCAGAGGGTCAGTGTGTGATGGTGACTGGCCTATCAGAGGGTCAGTGTGTGATGGTGACTGGCCTATCAGAGGGTCAGTGTGTGATGGTGACTGGCCTATCAGAGGGTCAGTGTGGGGTGGTGACTGGCCTATCAGAGGGTCAGTGTGTGATGGTGACTGACCTATCAGAGGGTCAGTGTGTGATGGTGACTGGCCTATCAGAGGGTCAGTGTGTGATGGTGACTGGCCTATCAGAGGGTCAGTGTGTGATGGTGACTGGCCTATCACACACACACACACACACACACACACACACACACACACACACACACACACACACACACACACAGGTAGTGAAACACATTCACCACATAATGGTCATGCAGGATCAATATTGCATGAAGACAAAGTGCTACTAAACAGCATGTTTTTTGTTAATTACAACTTCTGTAACGATCTCCCTCTGTCTATATCTTCCCACTCCATTAGCCTCTCTTATTCAGAGAGAGAGAGAGAGAGAGAGAGAGAGAGAGAGGGAGAGAGAGAGAGAGAGAGGGAGAGAGACACACAGAGAGAGACACAGAGAGAGAGAGAGAGAGAGAGAGAGACACAGAGAGAGAGAGACACGGAGAGAGAGAGAGAGAGAGAGTCTCTCAGAGTGTTCACAGTCAGCCCACTGACACCCCTATCAGAACACAGCAAAAATCACAGTCTACTTGAACAGAGCAATACTCAATCATGAGGCATCAAAGCCAAAGGAACAGAGTAACATTAAGAAATGCTATAGATGGAAGGAATGCAGTGTGGAAACCTACCAAAAAACAATTAGGCAACAACAAATTAAATCCCTTTTAGACAATTTCCTGGGTAAATCGTTACACTGTAATAGTGAAGGTGTCAACTTGGCAGTAGAAAATGTTAACAGTATATTTGACCTCTCAGACAAATTTGACCCCAATAACTACCGGATATGCGTCAACAGCAACCTTGAGAAAATCCTCTGCATTATCATTAACAGCAGACTCTTACATTTCCTCAACAAAAACAAAGTACTGAGCAAATGTCAAACTGGCTTTTTACCAAATGACCGTACAACAGACCATGTATTCACCCTGCACACCCTAATTGACAACCAAACAGACCAAAACAAAGGCAAAGTCTTCTCATGCTTTGTTGATTGAAAAAAGCCTTTGACTCCATTTGGCCTGAGGGTCTGCTATACAAATTGATTGAAAGTGTTGTTGGGGGCCGTGGGGTGAGACAGGGATGCAGCTTAAGCCCCACCCTCTTCAACATATATATCAACGAATTGGCGAGGGCACTAGAAAAGTCTGCAGCACCCGGCCTCACCCTACTAGAATCCGAAGTGAAATGTCTACTGTTTGCTGATGATCTGGTGCTTCTGTCACCAACCAAGGAGGCCCTACAGCAGCACCTAGATCTTCTGCACAGATTCTGTCAGACCTGGGCCCTGACAGTAAATCTCAGTAAGACCAAAATAATGGTGTTCCAAGAATGGTCCAGTCGCCAGGACCACAAATACAAATTCCATCTAGACACCATTGCCCTATAGCACACAAAAAACTATACATACCTTGGCCTAAACATCAGCGCCACAGGTAACTTCCACAAAGCTGTGAACGATCTGAGAGACAAGGCAAGAAGGGCATTCTATGCCATCAAAAGGAACATACAATTCAACCTATCAATTAGGATCTGTCAAAAAATGCTTGAATCAGTCATAGAGCCCATTGCCCTTTATG
>NC_088409.1:96032709-96042709 GCF_034236695.1 Oncorhynchus nerka
GACCTTATATAGACAGGTGTGTGCATTTACAAATCATGTTCAATCAATTGAATTGACCACAGGTGGACTCCAATCAAGTTGTAGGAACATCTCAAGGATGATTAACATCTTCAACCTATGGGGGCGCTATGTCATTATTGGATAAAAAGACGTGCCCGTTTTAAGCGCAATATTTTGTCACGAAAATATGCTCGACTATGCATGGAATTAATCAAGTTGTAGGAACATCTCATGGATGAACAATGGGAAACTGAGCTTAATTTCGAGTCTCATAGCAAAGGGTCCGAATACTTATGTAAATATGGTATAACTGTTTTTATTTTGAATACATTTGCAAAGAATTTAAAAAAATCTGTTTTCACTTTTTCATTAAAGTATTGTGTGTAGATTGATGAAGGACAAAAAAAATTGTATCAATTTTAGAACAAGTTAACGTAACGTAACTAGATGTGGAAAGAGAGTACTTTTCAGAAGCGCTGTACGTGGTCTGTCATACGGTATTTTGGTAAGAAGACAATGTGTAAGACAGAGTGCGAGAAGAAGATAGCGGTGTCTGAGAGATCATTCATTATCTCTGAAACGGACTGAATATTAGCACCAAACTGATCCATTTACTCGTGGGCAATAACGTTCAAGCTGGATAATAATTAACTGGGGTCAAACGTTTCGGGTTGCCTTCCACAAGCTTCCCACAATAAGTTGGGTGAATTTTTCCTCCTGACAGAGATGGGGTAACGGAGTCAGGTTTGTAGGCCTCCTTGCTCACATACGCTTTTTCAGTTCTGCCACTCTAATACCTTGACTTTCCTTTTCAGCCGTTTTGCCACAACTTTGGAAGTATGATTGGGGTCATTTGGAAGACCCATTTGCTACCAAACTTTAACTTCCTGACTGATGTCTTGAGATGTTCCTTTAATACATCTACATAATTTTCCTGCCTCATCGTGCCATATATTTTGTGTAGTGCACCAGTCCCTCCAGCAGCAAAGCACCCCCTCAACATGATGCTGCCCCCCCGGTTGGGGTGGTGTTCGGCTTGCTGTATCCCCCTTTTTCCTTCAAACATAACGATGGTCATTATGGCCAAACAGTTCTATTTTTGTTTCGTCTGACCGGAGGATATTTCTCCATTTGCAGTTGCAAACCGTAGTCTGTTTTTTTTATGGCCGTTTTGGAGCAGTGGCTTCTTCCTTTGCTGAGTGGCCTTTCAGGTTATGACGATATGGGACTCATTTTACTGTGGATATAGATACTTTTGTACCTGTTTCCTCCAGCATCTTCACAAGGTCCTTTGCTGTTGTTCTGGGAGTGATTTGCACTTTATGCACCAAAGTACATTCATCTCTGAACGGTATGACAGCTGCGTGGTCCCATGTTGTTTATACTTGCGTACTATTGTTTGTACAGATGAACGTGGTACCTTCGGGCATTTGGAAATTGCTCCCAAGGATGAACCAAGCAGAGGCACTGAGTTTGCAGGTAGGCCTTGAAATACATCCACAGGTACACCTCCAATTGACTCAAATGATGTCAATTAGCGTATCAGAAGCTTCCAAAGCTATGACATCATTTTCTGGTATTTTCCAAGCTGTTTAAAGAAACAGTCAACTTAGTGTATGTACACTTCTGACACACTGGAGTTGTAATACAGTGAATTATAAGTGAAATAATCTGTCTGTAAACAATTGTTGGAAAAATGACTTGTGTCATGCACAAAGTAGATGTCCTAACCAACTTGCAAAAACTATAGTTTTTGAAAAGGAAATTGTGGAGTGGTTGAAAAACTAGTTTAAATGACTCGAACCTAAGTGTATGTAAACGTATGACTTTAACTGATAAACAAAAGTAATATAAACAGTAAACATTACATTCACAAAAGTTCCAAAGGAAAAGAGACATTTTAAATCGCACATTTTATGTCTACACACATTGTTGTAACGATGTGCAAAGTCCAAGAACACAGTGGCCTCCATCATTCTGAAATGGAAGTCTGGAACCACCAAGACTCTTCCTAGAGCTGGTCGCCCGGCCAAACTGAGCAATTGGGGGAGAAAGAACTTGGTCAGGGAGTTGACCAAGAACACGATGGTCACTCTGACAGAGCACATGACAGCCCGCTTGGAGTTTTCCAAAAGGCACCTGAAGGACTCTCAGACCATGAGAAACAAGATTCTCTGCTCTGATGAAACCAACATTGAACTCTCTGGCCTGAATGCCACGTGTCACATCTGGAGGAAACCTGGCACCATCCCTACGGTGAAGCATGGTGGTGGCAGCATCATGCTGTGGGGATGTTTTTCTGCGGCAGGGACTGGGAGATTTGTCAGGATTGAGGGAAAAATGAATGGAGTAAAGTACAGAGAAATCCTTGATGAAATCCTGCTCCAGAGCTCTCAGGACCTCAGACTGGGGTGAAGGTTAATCTGCCAACAGGACAATGACCCTAAGCACACAACCAAGACAATACAGGAGTGGCTTCGGAACAAGTCTCTGAATGTTCTTGAGTGGCCCTGCCAGAGCCCGGACTTGAACCCGATCAAGCATCTCTGGAGAGACCTGAAAATAGTTGTGCAGCAACGCTTCCCATCCAACCTGACAGATCTTGAGAGGATCTGCAGAGGAGAATGGGAGAAACTCCCCAAATACAGGTGTGGCAAGCTTGTAGCATCATACCCAAGAAGACTCGATGCTGTAATCGCTGCCAAAGGTGCTTCAACATAGTACTGTGTAAAAGTTCTGAACACTTATGTGCATTTTATGTTTCAGTTTTTTATTTTTTATAAATTTGAAAAAATATATTTTTGCTTTGCTTTGTTATTATACTCATTGGTGGAAAAAGTGCCCAATTGTCATAAAAGTAAAACATCTTATTAGAAAATTCCTCAAGTAAAAGTGAAAAGTCACTCAGTAAAATATTACTTGAGTTAAAGTCTACAAGTATTTGGTTTTAAATATACTTAATTATCAAAGGTAAAGTTAAAGTATAAATCGTTTCAAATTCCTTATATTAAGCAAACCAAACTGCACCATTTAATTCTTTTTCAGCCAGTGGCTCCAACCCTCAGACATAATTTATAAACAAAGCATGTGTGAGTCTGCTAGATCAGAGGCAGTAGGGATGACCGGGGATGTTCTCTTGAGAAGTGGGGGAATTGGTCAATTGTCCTGTCCTGCTAGGCATTCTTAATGTAACGAGTACTTTTGGGTGTCAGGGAGTAAAAAGTACATTGTTTTCTTTAGGATTGTAGTCAAGGAAAAATAAAAATTGGCAAAAATATAAATATTAAAGTAAAGTACAGATACCCCAAAAAACTACTTAAAAGTATTTTTTACTTAAGTACTTTACACCACTGATTGTACTTTGATCGAGGGGTCTGTATACTTCCCGAACGCATTGTAAATATGGGTTGTATTTACAATGGTGTTTGTTCTTCACTTGTTGACGTTTTCTTATGGCAACAGGTCACAGGTCATCTTGCTGCTGTGATGGCACACTGTGGTATTTCACCCTATGGCGGCCTCTCTCAATAGCAAGGCTAGACACACCAGACAGGTAACACTTCAGGCAGGTAACACATCAGACAGTTAACACATCAGACAGGTAACACATCAGACAGTTAACACATCAGACAGGTAACACATCAGACAGGTAACACATCAGACAGGTAACACACCAGACAGGTAACACATCAGACAGGTAACACACCAGACAGGTAACACATCAGACAGGTAACACACCAGACAGGTAACACATCAGACAGGTAACACATCAGACAGGTAACACACCAGACAGGTAACACATCAGACAGGTAACACATCAGACAGGTAACACTTCAGACAGGTAACACATCAGACAGGTAACACACCAGACAGGTAACACACCAGACAGGTAACACACCAGACAGGTAACACATCAGACAGGTAACACATCAGACAGGTAACACATCAGACAGGTAACACATCAGACAGGTAACACACCAGACAGGTAACACACCAGACAGGTACACATCAGACAGATAACACACCAGACAGGTAACACACCAGACAGGTAACACACCAGACAGGTAACACACCAGACAGGTAACACACCAGAGGGGTAACACATCAGACAGGTAACACACCAGACAGGTAACACACCAGACAGGTAACACATCAGACAGGTAACACACCAGACAGGTAACACATCAGACAGGTAACACATCAGACAGTTAACACTTCAGACAGGTAACACTCATCTCACTGAGTCTTTACATTGTTAGGTTCTAAATATCAGAGTAAGAACTTGACGGACACTAGAAAAGATTACACCAAGTTCCCCAAAGAATCGAACAGCTGAACAGACAAATACATATTCACACAAGTACTGATATTTAACTCTTCCTCCTATACTGAGTCTCCTCCTACACATCTGAACAGTCAATTAGCGTTCTAGTTTGCTCTGTATTTTTGTTAATTCTATCCAATGTGTCAAGTAATTCTCTTTTTGTTTTCTCATGATTTGCTTGGGTCTACTTGTGCTGCTGTCCTGGGGCTCTGTGGGGTGTGTTTGTGAACAGAGCCCCAGGACCAGCTTGCTTAGGGGACTCTTCTCCAGGTTCATCTCTCTGTACGTGATGGCTTTGTTATGGAAGATTTGGGAATCACTTCCTTTTAGGTGGTTGTAGAATTTAGCTTCTTAAGGATGTAGCAGAATACAGTTCCCTGGCAGGAACATCACTCAGCGGAGTTTCAGAGCGCCACCTATAGTTTTTGATAAAACTCAAACTGTCATTAAACTTTCATTAAAATACACATTCAAGGTAGTGAATTAAAGCTACACTCGTTGTGAATCTATCCACCAAGTCAGATTTGTAAAATGCTTTTCGTCGAAAGCATGAGAAGCTATTATCTGATAACATGTACCCCCAAAATACTGCAACGTCACCTAACGACAGATTTTGCGATAGCCGGGGCTACCCAAAACGCAGAAATAAAATATAAAACATTCATTACCTTTGACGAGCTTCTTTCTTGGCACTCCTAGATGTCCCATAAACATCATTTTGGGTCTTTTTTCGATTAAATCGGCCCATATATAGCCTAGATATCGATCTATGAAGAGTGTGATCAACAAAAAAAATAGCGTTTTTTAACGTAACGTCAATTTTTAAAATGAAAAAAGTCGACGATAAACTTTCACAAAACACTTCGAAATACTTTTGTAATGCAACTTTAGGTATTAGTAAACGTTAATAATCTATCAAAATGATCACGGGGCGATGTATATTCTTTAGCTTCACGTCTTGAAATCATGTCCGGATATGTCTCAACCAAAACATCCTGTTGGAGACCGGAAGTAATCGGCTCCCTTGTTTCGGTTTGACCAAGAAACAAATCCGAGACAAATGACAAGACTGTTGACATCGTGTGGAAGCTGTAGGTATTGCAACCTCGGCCTCATTTAATCTGGGTCACCTTTAACAATTGGTTGAAGTCGCGCATGGATATATTTTTCCATTTTCAGTGATCAGATTTTCCTGCACTTTTCGATGAAACGCACGTTCTGTTATAGTCACAGCCGTGATTTAACCAGGTTTAGAAACGTCTGAGTGTTTTCTATCCACACATACTAATCATATGCATATACTATATTCCTGGCATGAGTAGCAGGGCGCTGAAATGTTGCGCGATTTTTTACAAAAAGCTGCGAAAATTCGCAGCTTCCTTAAGAGGTTTTAACAGCTCTTTTCTGGATTTTGATAAGTAGTGGGTATCGGCCTAATTCTGCTCTGCATGCATTATTTGGTGTTTTAAATTGTGCACAGAGGATATTTTTGCAGAATTCTGCATGCAGTCTCAATTTGGTGTTTGTTACATTTTGTGAATTCTTGGTTAGTGAGCGAACCCCAGACCTCACAACTATAAACGGCAATGGGTTCTTTAACTGAGTCAAGTATTTTTTAGCCAGATCCTAATTGGTATGTCGAATTTAATCTTCCTTTTGATGGCATAGAAGGCCCTTCTTTCCTTGTCTCTCAGCTCGTTCACAGCTTTGTGGAATTTATGTGTGGTGCTGACGTTTAGGCCGAGGTATGCACCGTTTTTTGTGTGTTCTAGGGCAACGGTGTCTAGATGGAATTTGTATTTGTGGTCCTGGCGACTGGACCTTTTTTTGGAACACCATTATTTTGGTCTTACTGAGATTTACTGTCAGGGCCCACGTCTGTCAGAGCCCAGGTCTGACAGAATCTGTGCAGAAGATCTAGGTGCTGCTGTAGGCCCTCTGTGGTTGGTGACAGAAGCACCAGATCATCAGCAAATAGTAGAAATTTGAATTCAGATTCTAGTAGGGTGAGGGCGGTTATTCTCTCTCTCTCGACGGTGAATTGCAGAGCCCTGTGGGCTGAATGAGGACTACCCACTATGAGTGTGTGTCACCCCACAATAACACATTGTATCTTATCACTTACCACTGCACATATCACCCATTCATACTGTTAGAGTACATAGACACACACTCTCATGCGTACATACACACACACACACACACAAATGTAATGTGCTGGCTCTTCTCTGTTACTGAGGGAAACTCTGAGTCTGTGACCTCTCTCTGTCAACTGTGGTGTGCTGGCTTTTCTCTGTTACTGTGACACACTGAGGGAAACTCTGAGTCTGACCTTTGACCCAGGGATGGAAATGCAATACACACGCACACGCACAGGCTCAGCGCTACGAATACTTTTTCTTCATCCTGAACTCCTATCCCTATCATATGTACCTTCCTCTTCCTCCTTGTGTCTTCAAGAGGAAGCTGACGGTGATTACAACATTCAGGTAACCGGTTGCGTGATCATGTGAGGCACAGGGGGGGAAGGTGGCTCATAATAATAATGAATGGAATGGCATCAAATACATGAATGTGTTTGATGTATTTGATACCCTTCCACCTATTCCACTCCAGTCATTATCACAAGCCCGTCCTCCTGACCAACCTCGTGTGTTTGATGTATTTGATACCCTTCCACCTATTCCACTCCAGTCATTATCACAAGCCCGTCCTCCTGACCAACCTCGTGTGTTTGATGTATTTGATACCCTTCCACCTATTCCACTCCAGTCATTATCACGAGCCCATCCTCCTGACCAACCTCGTGTGTTTGATGTATTTGATACCCTTCCACCTATTCCACTCCAGTCATTATCACAAGCCCGTCCTCCTGACCAACCTCGTGTGATGGACAACCACAGAGAGAGAGAGAGAGATCCCCCCTAAACCCAGGTGACCTTCAGATGACCTTAATCAGCTGACGACTCACCTTGAGGGAGTCAAAGCAGGCGATGATTCGTCCATTCTCCACCTGGCAGCTCTTGGCAGGGTGTGCGAACTTACACTCGCTGTCCGGTCGAGAGCACGTCCCTCTCTGGAACTCACGACACACCTCCAGGGTCAGCCATTTTGTGTCCCGGATAGGAGTCATGTTGACTGCCATTTTGAACCCGTCAGTCGATTAAGAGCGACCGATATAAAAAACGAAAGGCAGGTCTCAGTGTTTACGAATGTTTGCTCCTGAGAGAAATCAAACTAAATAAGATCAAATAAAACAATCCATTCTAAAAGTGTTTTCTATATCCGAGGCCTGTTTGTGGAGGTTGGCCTGGGAGTCTCCTAGGATCTATGGCCCATCTTAAGAGCTTTTTACTGGGACTGATGAGATTCCTGCAGTGCCTGTCCCCCAGGGTATGGGATTGTGGCACTGACGGCTTGCTTTTTGCAGGCTGGACCAACTTATGAGCTCATTTCTCTCTCTCTCTCTCTCTCTCTCTCTCTCTCACACTCTTTACCTTTCTCCTCAGCTGAACTGTCAGGCGAGACAGATGGTGAAAGACGTTATTGATCTGGTTGGCTCACGACGTGCAGAGGGAGCAGGGCGCAGGGGAGAGAGTGGAGGGACAGTGAGAGGACAGTCCCCTCTCACACGCACAGATGGAATAGAATCACAAGTCCAGAGAAGGGTAGACGTGGCATGGAGGGATTATGGGTGAGATGGGGGCACAACCATGGGTCAGAAAGCTCAGAGGGCAGGATTGGCAGTCCTTGGACTCCTGGTGTGTCTTAGCAGTTCCAAACAGCCACAGGCTTCAGGGGAGGCACTTCTGTCTATGGAGAGGAGAGGCAGTCAGCATTTAACAGAGCAAGAGCACAAACACACACACACACCAATGCATACTAAAATTAATTCAAACACACACACACTCTAGCTCACACCGTAGGTCCTAACACCAACTGTTAGCCACTCGACTGGAAAGTCAAATCAAATACCCTATCGCTTACAATGAAGCATATCTGTTCTTTAAATGTTCCAGAATATTTCATCAGGTTGTGGGAACAGCTTTGTTGTAACATTGTGAGAACATCATAAAATATATGTTCCCAAAACATCAAAACTGTCCAGTTGCGCATATGATTCCACAATGTTAATTTTTTAAGGTACAAAAATCATTCACCTGATGTTACAAGAACATTCCAGAACATTTTGTCTGTTCTTTAATGGTTCCCAGAACATTTAGTCTGTTCTTTAATGGTTCCCAGAACATTTGTGTGTTCTTTAATGATTCCCAGAACATTTTGTGTGTTCTTTGATGGTTCCCGAACATATTGTCTGTTCTTTAATGGTTCCCAGAACATTTTGTCAGTTCTTTAATGGTTCCCAGAACATATTGTCTGTTCTTTAATGGTTCCCAGAACATTTAGTCTGTTCTTTAATGGTTCCCAGAATGTTTCATTCAAATGATGGCAAATGGCAAATTAGGAAAGCAGATTAGAAAACATCACGATTATGTTTCCCCCCAGATATAATGGCAAGTTGCGTGTATGGACTGTATGTTAGGTGATATAGAGACACATGACATTGTGGCTACAGACGTGAATGCTACGGGTAGTCACTTAGGCAGGTTACCTTAGTGTTCTTGGGCACAGGCACTATGGTGGTCTGCTTAAAACATGTTGGTACAACAGACTCGGTCAGGGACAGGCTGAAAATGTCAGTGATGCGTCTCTGTGTGTGGAGTAAAGGTGGTCTAGAGTTTTTTTCCTTCTGGTTGCACATGTAACATGCTGGTAGAAATTAGGTAAACGGATTTAAGTTTCCCTGTATTAAAACCTGTTTGGGTTAGGGGGCAGCATTTTCAAGTTCGGATAAAAAGTGTGCCCAGAGTAAACTTCCTGCTACTCAGGCCCAGAAGCTAATATATGCATATTATTAGTAGATATGGATAGAAAACACTCTGAAGATTCTAAAACTGTTTGAATGATGTCTGTGAGTATGACAAAACTCATATGGCAGGCAAAAACCTGAGACAAATCCAACCAGGAAGTGGGAAATCTGAGGATTGTAGGTTTTCAACTCATTGCCTTTCTAATATACAGTGTCTATGGGGTCATATTGCACTTCCCAAGGCTTCCACTAGATGTCAACAGTCTTCAGAACCTTGTTTGAGGCTTCTACTGTGAAGGAGCAGGGAATGAGAGCTGTTTCAACCAGATGTCTGGCAGAGTGCCATGAGCTGGCCACGCGCACGGCCGTGAGAGTGACCTGCGTTCCATTGCATTTCTGAAGACAAAGGAATTCTCCGGTTGAAACGTTATTGAATATTTTTGTTAAAAACATTCTAAAGATTGCGCGCCAATGCGCAAATGTAAACTGATATTTTTGGATATAAATGTGAACTTTATCGAACAAAACAAAAATGTATTGTGCAACATGAAGTTCTATGAGTGCCATCTGATGAAGATCATCAAAGGTTAGTGCTTAATTTAATCTCTATTTCTGCTTTCTGTGACTCCTATCTTTGGTTGGGAAATGGCTGTATGTGTTTTTGTTACTAGGCTCTGACCTAACATAATCATATGGTGTGCTTTCGCTGTAAAGCCTTTTTGATATCGGACACGAAGGGTAGATTAACAAGAAGTTAAGCTTTAATTTGGTATATTGCACTTGTGAATGTATGAAAGTTACATATT
>NC_088409.1:96047709-96067709 GCF_034236695.1 Oncorhynchus nerka
GTCTCCAGTTATATAGAAGACAAGAGAGAGAGATATAGAAGACAAGAGAGAGAGAGTTATATAGAGGATTCACAGACATCTCCAGAGAGATAGACAACAGAGGTGTCAGAGAGGGTCTCAATAGACAAGAGAGAGACAGAGTTAGAGACAATAAGAGGAGACATCTAATAGAAGACAGAGTTAGATAGAACACAGAGAGAGAGACATCTCCATTCAATAGAGACAGAGACAGACAGCTAATATATATAGACCCCTTCAGAGACAGACAGATCTCTATTCAATAAGAGGATTCAGACATCTCTATTCAATTTTAGAGAGAGAATTTAAGACATTTAGAACATTCAAGAGAGATTCAGACGACTCCATTCAATAAGAGGAGACATCTCCTTCAATAAGAGGAGAGAAGACATCTCCATTCAATAAGAGGATTCAGACAGAGAGATTCAATAAGAGGAGACATCTCCATTCAATAAGAGAGACATCTCCATTCAATAAGAGGATAAGAGAGAGAGACATCTCCCTTCAATAAGAGAGAGACATCTCTCCCTTCAATAAGACACAGAGATAAGAACACACAGAGAGACACACTATTCAACAAGATAGGGACAGAGAGACCTTCAATTTACATTACAGATTCAGAGACACTCTTATCCAGACAGATAGAGAGAGAGACAGACATCTCCCTTCAATAAGAGGATTCAGACATCTCTATTCAATAAGAGGATTCGACACAGAGATTCAATAAGAGAGAGACACCATTCAAGGAGAGAGAGACATCTCCCTTCAATAAGAGGATAAGAGAGACAGACATCTCCATTCAATAAGACAGAGACAGAGACATTCAATAAGAGAGAGAAAGAGAGAGACATCTCCCTTCAACAAGAGGATTCAGAGATCTCCATTCAATAAGAGGATTCAGACATCTCCCTTCAATAAGAGGATTCAGACATCTCTATTCAATAAGAGGATTCAGACATCTCTAGACAATAAGAGGAGACATCAGATTCAATAAGAGAGATTCAGACATCTCTATTCAATAAGAGGAGACATCTCCCTTCAATAAGAGGATAGAGAGAGAGAGACAGACATCTCCATTCAATAAGAGGAGACATCTCCATTCAATAAGATGATTCAGACATCTCCATTCAATAAGAGGAGAAAGAGAGATCTCCATTCAATAAGAGGATTCAGACATCTCCATTCAATAAGAGGATTCAGAGGATCTCTAGACAATAAGAGAGATTCAGACATTCCATTCAATAGGGAGAGGAGACAGACATCTCTATTCAATAAGAGGATTCAGACATCTCTAGACAATAAGAGACACACAGAGACAGACATCTCTATTCAATACAGAGAGAGATTCAGATAGAGATTCCATTCAATAAGAGGATTCAGACAGCTATATAGACCACTTCAATAAGAGGAGACAGACATCTCCATTCAATAAGATGAGACAGACAGTTATATAGACATTCAATAAGAGGATTCAGACATCTAGTTATTCAATAAGAGAACACACAGATTCAGACATCTCCCTTCAATAAGAGAGATTCAGACATCTCCCTTCAAGAGAGAGATTCAGACATCTCTATTCAATAAGAGGATTCAGACACACATTCAGAGACAGTTATATAGAACATCTCCCTTCAATAAGAGAATAAGAGGAGACAGACATCTCCCTTCAACAAGAGGATTCAGACATCAGAAAGAGAATAAGAGGATTCAGACATCTCCCTTCAATAAGAGGATTCAGACATCTCTATTCAAGACAGAGAGGATTCAGACATCTCCATTCAAGAGAGGAGACATCTCTCCATTCAAGAGCAGCCAGAGACAGACACTCTCCATTCAATAAGAGGATTCAGACATCTCTATTCAATAAGAGAGATTCATCCTTCCAACACTCTTCTTCACACACTGAGAGGATTCAGACATCTCCTTCAATAGAGAGAGAGACAGAGATATAAGAGGAGACAAGAGAGAGACTCCATTCAATAAGAACATCTCCATTCAGAGAAGGAGCAGCCAGTTTAAGACCCAGTTATATAGAGACACAGAGAGGCTTTGCCTAGAGACAGATAGATGTCACACAGAGATAGATAGACACTTCCTATAGAACACACAGAGCACTGTTATCAGAATACAGAAAGAGAGACAGAGAGACAGGGTCTGTTTTTCTGCCTCAAAAGAGCCAAGAAAGAATAATAGAAGAGAAGAGAGACAGAGAGAGACAAGAGAGACAGAGAAGACCTGCAGAAGTTAGAGAGAACAGATATAGAACCTCGTTATCTTAGACAGACACAAGACTCACAGAGAGAACACAGAGAGAGACAGAGAAGAGACAGTGCAGAGAGAGAGAGACCCTTTAAGATAGATATAGAAGACAGGAGAGAGAACACACAGTTATTCACAGGTGAGCTTAAGAACACATAGATTCTCCAACACAAGAGCAGAGAAGACAGAGAGAGAGTTCTAGACAGAGAGAACCTTAAGAGTTGAGACAAGACTCAGAGAGACACAGCTATAAAGAACACAGAGAGAGAGAAACCAGAGCAGAGACAGAGAGTAAGAAGCAGTTATATAGAACAGAGAGACACAGAGGGACAGACAGAGATCTGATTATATAGAGACACTATGAAGAAGTGTCTTAGAGACTCTGAAAGAGAGCCAGAGCAGAGAGACAGAGTAGCTGGAAGCTGAACACAAGAGACAGTGAGATAGAAGACACAGCTATAAATGAGAACACAGAGTTATAGAGGGATCCCTGGCTAATAGCCCAGAGATAGAACACACAGCAGAAGACACACAGTTATAGAGAACACACACGAGATATAGAACACACAGTTATATAGAGAGAGAGGCCATACAGATGGATATTGGGTCACACTTTATTAGGACAGTCCATCTGTAAGTGCACTAGTATCAGCACTCTGTTGAGTGCATGCTAAGGTTAGGGCTAGGGTAATAGGTTAGAGGTCAGCTGAAGTGTTACTAATATAGTAGATACTGTAGCTAGTTGAAGTGTTACTCCTAAAGCCTATAAACAAATGATGTACATCTTCCTCTACCTATCTACTTGCTTCTCACACCTCACATGAGCCAAGTCACATTTTTATTTTCAATTCAATTCACGTCTCAACACACCTGACCAGATAACAACAAATATTACACACCTGGAAAATCTGTACGTTGACCTGCTCCCAGACACCTTTAGTCAGAAATAGCTCTACGTTGACCTGCTCCCAGACACCTTTAGTCAGAAATAGCTCTACGTTGACCTGCTCCCAGACACCTTTAGTCAGAAATAGCTCTACGTTGACCTGCTCCCAGACACCTTTAGTCAGAAATAGCTCTACATTGACCTGCTCCCAGACACCTTTAGTCAGAAATAGCTCTACGTTGACCTGCTCCCAGACACCTTTAGTCAGAAATAGCTCTACGTTGACCTGCTCCCAGACACCTTTAGTCAGAAATAGCTCTACGTTGACCTGCTCCCAGACACCTTTAATCAGAAATAGCTCTACGTTGACCTGCTCCCAGACACCTTTAGTCAGAAATAGCTCTACGTTGACCTGCTCCCAGACACCTTTAGTCAGAAATAGCTCTACATTGACCTGCTCCCAGACACCTTTAGTCAGAAATAGCTCTACATTGACCTGCTCCCAGACACCTTCAGTCATAAGTAGTACCTAAGCATGGTGCATGAGGAGAGAAGAGGACAGAAAGAGAGACATATGGTTTGGAGAGGAGGGAGGAGGGAGGAGGTGAACACACTCCATTGTTCAGATAATGACTGGTGATGTGTTGCAGCCTGGTCTCCTATTATATCTCCACTGTGGTGAACTACTTTCTAAGTCCAATGCTGGAATTCTGGGAAAGTGTGTGTGTGTGTGTGTGTGTGTGTGTGTGTGTGTGTGTGTGTGTGTGTGTGTGTGTGTGTGTGTGTGTGTGTGTGTGTGTGTGTGTGTGTGTGTGTGTGTGCGTGCGTGCGTGCGTGCGTGCGTGCGTGCGTGCGTGCGTGAGTGCGTGCGTGAGTGCGTGCGTGCGTGCGTGCGTGTGTGTGTCAGACTGTCTGGGAGGGAGGGAGTGAGGGAGGGACAGTAATGTTAGAGGATAAAGAGGAGACATCTCCATTCAATAAGATGATACAGACATCTCCCTTCAATAAGAGGAGACATCTCCCTTCAATAAGAGGATTCAGACATCTCCATTCAATAAGAGGATTCAGACATCTCCCTTCAATAAGAGGATTCAGACATCTCCCTTCAATAAGAGGATTCAGACATCTCCCTTCAATAAGAGGAGACATCTCCCTTCAATAAGAGGATTCAGACATCTCCCTTCAATAAGAGGAGACATCTCCCTTCAATAAGAGGATTCAGACATCTCCATTCAATAAGAGGAGACATCTCCCTTCAATAAGAGGATTCAGACATCTCCCTTCAATAAGAGGATTCAGACATCTCCATTCAATAAGAGGATTCAGACATCTCCCTTCAATAAGAGGATTCAGACATCTCCCTTCAATAAGAGGATTCAGACATCTCTATTCAATAAGAGGATTCAGACATCTCCATTCAATAAGAGGATTCAGACATCTCCCTTCAATAAGAGGATTCAGACATCTCTATTCAATAAGAGGATTCAGACATCTCCATTCAATAAGAGGATTCAGACATCTCCCTTCAATAAGAGGATTCAGACATCTCCATTCAATAAGAGGATTCAGACATCTCCCTTCAATAAGAGGATTCAGACATCTCCCTTCAATAAGAGGATTCAGACATCTCCATTCAATAAGAGGATTCAGACATCTCCATTCAATAAGAGGATTCAGACATCTCCATTCAATAAGAGGAGACATCTCCATTCAATAAGAGGATTCAGACATCTCCCTTCAATAAGAGGATTCAGACATCTCCCTTCAATAAGAGTATTCAGACATCTCCCTTCAATAAGAGGATTCAGACATCTCCCTTCAATAAGAGGATTCAGACATCTCCCTTCAATAAGAGGATTCAGACATCTCCCTTCAATAAGAGGATTCAGACATCTCCATTCAATAAGAGGATTCAGACATCTCTATTCAATAAGATGATTCAGACATCTCCATTCAATAAGAGGATACAGACATCTCCCTTCAATAAGAGTATTCAGACATCTCCATTCAATAAGAGGATTCAGACATCTCTATTCAATAAGAGGATTCAGACATCTCCCTTCAATAAGAGGATTCAGACATCTCCCTTCAACAAGAGGATTCAGACATCTCCCTTCAATAAGAGGATTCAGACATCTCCCTTCAATAAGAGGATTCAGACATCTCCATTCAATAAGAGGATTCAAACATCTCCATTCAATAAGAGGAGACATCTCCCTTCAATAAGAGGATTCAGACATCTCCATTCAATAAGAGGAGACATCTCCCTTCAATAAGAGGATTCAGACATCTCCCTTCAACAAGAGGATTCAGACATCTCCCTTCAATAAGAGGATTCAGACATCTCCCTTCAATAAGAGGATTCAGACATCTCCCTTCAATAAGAGGATTCAGACATCTCCCTTCAATAAGAGGATTCAGACATCTCCCTTCAATAAGAGGATTCAGACATCTCCCTTCAATAAGAGGATTCAGACATCTCCCTTCAATAAGAGGATTCAGACATCTCTATTCAATAAGAGGATTCAGACATCTCCCTTCAATAAGAGGATTCAGACATCTCTATTCAATAAGAGGATTCAGACATCTCCATTCAATAAGAGGATACATCTCCATTCAATAAGGAGCAGCCAGATTTACCTACTCTCCTCCTCCTTTACCTACTCTCCTCTGCTGATGTCATCCTTCCTCTTCCTCTTCTTCTGCACTGAGGGGCAGGCCTAATCTGACGGACAGGTCAGGGGTCTGTTTTTCTGCCTCAAAAGGCCAAGAAAATAATAAAAGTTAAGACCCACTAGACAGTCGGCAGCAGATCTCTCTCTGTGAAGACCTGTGAAGAAGTTAGAGAAAGGTATCGCCTCGCTCTCTTCTGTCACTCCAAGGAGGTGTGAGAGCCGACCCCCTCCCTCTATCCCTCAGTGCCTCCGTCCCCCTTTGCTCACGTACCCAGGCCTTTGTGTTCCAGGTGGCAATTTTCTCTCTCCAACACCTGCATGCCCTTCTAACAGAAAAACCTTCGGTTGAGAACACAAGACTCACACATACACACAGAGAGAGATGAAACCAGTGTGAAATGGCTGGCAGGTAAGATGTGCATTCTAGATGAGATCGGTGAATTCACTCGATCTGAGACCTTGACGAAGTTCTCCTTGCTCTGAAAGGGCTGTGGCTTTTTGTTCGGAGCGAAAAAGAACAAAAGTTAAAAGTGTGACTGTTGTCGATGTGTGCATAGGATCCCTGGTTCAAGCCCAGGCTGGAGACAGGCGGAAGCAACACCGTGACACACGGACGCACCCACACACACTGCTAAGACCTGTCATTATATGTGTGAAAACCCAGAGCCCTTACAGTAGCTGGATGCTGTACCAGGGTGAGATAGAACACACAGCTAATGTATATAGAACACACAGCTAATGCATATAGAACACACAGCAGAACACACAGCTAATGTATATAGAACACACAGTTATATAGAACACACAGTTATATAGAACACACAGTTATATAGAACACACAGTTATATAGAACACACAGCTAATGTATATAGAACACACAGCTATATAGAACACATAGTTATATAGAACACATAGTTATATAGAACACATAGTTATATAGAACACACAGTTATATAGAACACATAGTTATATAGAACACATAGTTATATAGAACACACAGCTAATATATATAGAACACACAGTTATATAGAACACACAGCTAATATATATAGAACACATAGTTATATAGAACACATAGTTATATAGAACACATAGTTATATAGAACACACAGTTATATAGAACACACAGTTATATAGAACACACAGTTATATAGAACACATAGTTATATAGAATACACATCTAATATATATAGAACACAGTTATATAGAACACACAGTTATATAGAACACATAGTTATATAGAACACACAGTTATATAGAACACATAGTTATATAGAACACATAGTTATATAGAACACACAGTTATATAGAACACACAGTTATATAGAACACACAGCTATATAGAACACATAGTTATATAGAACACATAGTTATATAGAACACACAGTTATATAGAACACACAGTTATATAGAACACATAGTTAATATAGAACACACAGTTATATAGAACACACAGTTATATAGAACACACAGTTATATAGAACACACAGCTATATAGAACACATAGTTATATAGAACACAGTTATATAGAACACATAGTTATATAGAACACACAGCTAATATATATAGAACACACAGTTATATAGAACACATAGTTATATAGAACACATAGTTATATAGAACACACAGTTATATAGAACACACAGTTATATAGAACACACAGTTATATAGAACACATAGTTATATAGAACACATAGTTATATAGAACACACAGCTAATATATATAGAACACACAGTTATATAGAACACACAGTTATATAGAACACATAGTTATATAGAACACATAGTTATATAGAACACACAGTTATATAGAACACACAGTTATATAGAACACACAGTTATATAGAACACATAGTTATATAGAACACATAGTTATATAGAACACACAGTTATATAGAACACACAGTTATATAGAACACACAGTTATATAGAACACACAGCTAATATATATAGAACACACAGTTATATAGAACACACAGCTATATAGAACACATAGTTATATAGAACACAGTTATATAGAACACATAGTTATATAGAACACACAGTTATATAGAACACATAGTTATATAGAACACACAGCTATATAGAACACATAGTTATATAGAACACACAGTTATATAGAACACACAGCTAATATATATAGAACACACAGTTATATAGAACACATAGTTATATAGAACACATAGTTATATAGAACACATAGTTATATAGAACACATAGTTATATAGAACACACAGTTATATAGAACACACAGTTATATAGAACACATAGTTATATAGAACACATAGTTATATAGAACACATAGTTATATAGAACACACAGTTATATAGAACACACAGTTATATAGAACACACAGCTATATAGAACACATAGTTATATAGAACACATAGTTATATAGAACACACAGTTATATAGAACACACAGCTATATAGAACACACAGTTATATAGAACACACAGTTATATAGAACACACAGTTATATAGAACACACAGTTATATAGAACACACAGTTATATAGAACACACAGCTAATATATATAGAACACACAGTTATATAGAACACACAGTTATATAGAACACATAGTTATATAGAACACATAGTTATATAGAACACACAGTTATATAGAACACACAGTTATATAGAACACACAGTTATATAGAACACACAGTTATATAGAACACACAGTTATATAGAACACACAGCTAATATATATAGAACACATAGTTATATAGAACACACAGTTATATAGAACACACAGTTATATAGAACACATAGTTATATAGTTATATAGAACACACAGTTATATAGTTATATAGAAACATAGTTATATAGAACACAGTTATATAGAACACACAGTTATATAGAACACATAGTTATATAGAACACACAGTTATATAGAACACACAGTTATATAGAACACACAGCTATATAGAACACACAGTTATATAGAACACACAGTTATATAGAACACATAGTTATATAGAACACAGTTATATAGAACACACAGCTATATAGAACACAGTTATATAGAACACACAGTTATATAGAACACACAGTTATATAGAACACATAGTTATATAGAACACACAGCTATATAGAACACACAGTTATATAGAACACACAGTTATATAGAACACACAGTTATATAGAACACACAGTTATATAGAACACACAGTTATATAGAACACACAGTTATATAGAACACATAGTTATATAGAACACACAGTTATATAGAACACACAGTTATATAGAACACACAGTTATATAGAACACACAGTTATATAGAACACACAGTTATATAGAACACACAGCTATATAGAACACATAGTTATATAGAACACATAGTTATATAGAACACACAGTTATATAGAACTATATAGAACACATAGTTATATAGAACACACAGTTATATAGAACACATAGTTATATATAGTTATATAGAACACACAGTTATATAGAACACACAGTTATATAGAACACATAGTTATATAGAACACACAGTTATATAGAACACACAGCAGTTATATAGAACACACAGCTAATGATATATAGAACACACAGTTATATAGAACACACAGTTATATAGAACACATAGTTATATAGAACACACAGTTATATAGAACACACAGTTATATAGAACACATAGTTATATAGAACACACAGTTATATAGAACACATAGTTATATAGAACACACAGCTAATGTATATAGAACACACAGTTATATAGAACACACAGTTATATAGAACACACAGTTATAT
Source organism: Oncorhynchus nerka (assembly GCF_034236695.1). NCBI lineage: Eukaryota > Metazoa > Chordata > Actinopteri > Salmoniformes > Salmonidae > Oncorhynchus > Oncorhynchus nerka. Next base: position 96,057,306 of record NC_088409.1, read on the forward strand.
AGAACACATAGTTATATAGAACACACAGCTATATAGAACACATAGTTATATAGAACACATAGTTATATAGAACACACAGTTATATAGAACACACAGATATATAGAACACACAGCTATATAGAACACACAGTTATATAGAACACACAGTTATATAGAACACACAGCTATATAGAACACATAGTTATATAGAACACACAGTTATATAGAACACACAGTTATATAGAACACACAGCTATATAGAACACACAGCTACATAGAACACACAGTTATATAGAACACACAGCTACATAGAACACACAGCTACATAGAACACACAGCTACATAGAACACACAGCTATATAGAACACACAGCTACATAGAACACACAGCTACATAGAACACATAGCCTTGTCTTTGTTAAAGGTCCCTAAAGCACACACATCCCTGATTCGCTCCTCTTTTCAGTTCGCTGCAGCAAGCGACTGGAACGAGCTGCAACAACACTCAAACTGGACAGTTTTATCTCAATCTCTTCATTCAAAGACTCCATCATGGACACTCTTACTGGCAGTTGTGGCTGCTTCGCATGATGTGATGTTGTCTCTACTTTCTTGCCCTTTGTACCCTGTTTTGTGTTGCTACCATGTTTTGCTGCTGCCATGTTGTGTTGCTACCGTGTTGTTGTCATGTGTTGCTACCATGCTGTGTTGTCATGTGTTACTGACACGCTAAGTTGTTGTCTTTAGGTCTCTCTTTATGCGGTGTTGTGTTGTCTCTCTTGTTGTGATGTGTGTTTTGTCCTACATTTGTATTTAATTTATTTTTATTGTTAATCCCCAGCCCCCCCGTCCCCCCCCGTCCCTCGTCCCTGCAAGAGGCTTGCCTAGTTAAATAAAAAAAATACAAAATAAACATATCTTCTCTAAAGAGACAGACTGGTATGAATGCTTTTTATCACCTATATAAGGTCAATCAGTTGTCATAATGGAACCTAACACTGTTCTGTTGGCTCATACAGTAAATCATACCAGAACAATCTGGAGACCAAATGGTGGCTGAGTCTCTAAGGTGAAGGAACTGTTGAAGAATGACTCTAACATCTAGGGAATATGAACATAAATGACTCATCAATAAACATCTTAGCCTGAATGAATAATGGATGGGCCCCGTTTCCCATCGCCACTGGCTGAAGATAATGCTACAGTAAACCATCACCATCACATTACACCTGCTGGCTAAGATAATGCTACAGTAAACCATCACCATCACATTACACCAGCTGGCTAAGATAATGCTACAGTAAACCATCACCATCACATTACACCAGCTGGCTAAGATAATGCTACAGTAAACCATCACATTACACCAGCTGGCTAAGATAATGCTACAGTAAACCATCACATTACACCAGCTGGCTAAGATAATGCTACAGTAAACCATCACCATCACATTACACCAGCCGGCTAAGATAATGCTACAGTAAACCATCACATTACACCAGCTGGCTAAGATAATGCTACAGTAAACCATCACATTACACCAGCTGGCTAAGATAATGCTACAGTAAACCATCACCATCACATTACACCAGCTGGCTAAGATAATGCTACAGTAAACCATCACATTACACCAGCTGGCTAAGATAATGCTACAGTAAACCATCACATTACACCAGCTGGCTAAGATAATGACCAACGCACAGTGAAGCTGGCTGGCTGAGCTGGGCCTAGTGCTGTATGTTCAGACTGGCCAACATGCTAAGGTTCCGCGGTAGGGCCTCAAAACCTAATGTGTGGAGCACGTTCAGTTACTATGTTCTGTGTAGCATGTGGTGCTGTACAGACCACATGACAATATATTTATACTATAGCAGGGCCTCCCCCGAAACTAACAAAACCCACAGACTGAGGCTGCACTACATCTGATTACAGAGAGAGAGAGAGAGAGAGAGAGAGAGAGAGAGAGAGAGAGAGAAATCGATGGAGAAAAATAGACAGGGATAAGGAAAATGAATATTTGGAACCCATTTCTTCACCTTGAATGACTTCCAGGGCAAGAGAGAGGGAGGGAGGGAGGGAGAGAGGGAGGGAGATAGGGAGAGAGAGAGGGATGGAGAGAGGGAGAGAGAGAGAGTGGGAGGGAGGGAGGGAGAGAGAGAGGGAGAAAGGGAGGGAGAGAGGGAGAGAGCGAGGGAGGGTGTGAGGGAGAGAGGGAGGGAGGGTGTGAGGGGAGAGAGGGAGGGAGGGAGGGTGTGAGGGAGGGAGGGAGGGAATGAGGGAGGGAGGGAGGGAGGGAGGGAGGGATAGAGAGAGAGAATGATGCTGTCACTTTGAAAAGTGCCATAAAGCCATATTTTGTAACACAGACAGACCAGAGAAAGGGAGCAAGGGATGGCCAACCACGCAATGAAGTCCCGAGAAAATGAGTTGCCGTAAAAATAAATGTGGAAGGAATACAGAGAGAAGAAAGGGAGAGAGAGAGGGAGGGAGAGAGGGGAGGAGAGAGGAGAGAGAGGGAGGGAGAGAGGGAGGGAGAGAGGGAGGGAGGGAGAGAGGGGAGGAGAGAGGGAGAGAGAGGGAGAGAGAGAGGGAGGGAGAGAGGGAGCGAGAGAGGGAGAGAGAGAGGGAGGGAGAGAGGGAGAGAGAGAGGGAGGGAGAGAGGGAGAGAGGGAGGGAGAGAGGGCGGGAGAGAGGGAGGGAGAGAGGGAGAGCGATATAAAGTTCCATAAATCTAAAATTAGCCACCATCATTTTCATTTAACCTCCAAAAATCATAGCTTCATGTTTACATGGGCAAACATTTTGTGTTGGACTTCACATTGTAGACATTCCAGAACCATTTCAACAGAAAAGGGAGGGTACTCTGCTGTGAGTACTCTGAAACACGGCAATCTGTTACGGAGACAGTAATACTGCCACACCAACTGTCACGAGTCATGATGGTAGACCTTTTAGTCACGGTAATTAGGCTTCTCCAAGCTCTGATGCTGCTGATGGTCATTAGTAGCCACCAAATGTGTTAACTTCCTGGTACGCAGCACTCTAGTGCACTCTCGAAAATCGAATCAAATACTTCATGAGAGCCCATGAACTCATGTTGCACAACATTTCTATAGGCTATGCAATTGTGTGAGAAAACAGAGTTTTGATGGCCTCTATTAAAAAGGGGAGGATCCCATCATCTTCCTATAGGCTAGGCCTACTATATTTATTTATCAACTTTCCTAATATTAAGCACATTGCTTCTCTTTACACCCTACCTGGCTGGCATGAAAATGAACCACAGGAAAAGTGTCATTCAATATTAAATGTGTATTTTTTTCGATGGCCCTGTTTCAAAACAGGTGAAACAGGTGTTGCGAAATAGCAAGCCGATTCTAAATGTAATTTTGGATTGGAGATGCTTAATGTGAGTCTGGAAGGAGATAATACAGTCTAGCCAGACACTCAGGTATTTGTAGTTGTCCACATATTCTAAGTCAGAACCGTCAAGAGTAGTGATGCTGGACGGGCGGGCAGGTGTGGGCAGCGATCGGTTGAAGAGCATGCATTTAGTTTTACTTGTATTTAAGAGCAGTTGGAGGCCACGGAAGGAGAGTCGTATAGCATTGAAGCTCGTCTGGAGGTTAGTTAACACAGTGTCCAAGGAGGTGCCAGAAGTATACAGAATGGTGTCGTCTGGGTAGAGGTGGATCAGAGAATCACCATTAGCAAGAGCGACATCATTGATGTATACAGAGAAAAGAGTCGGCCCGAGGATGGAACCCTGTGGCACCCCTATAGAGACAGTCAGAGGCCTGGACAAGAGGCCCTCAGATTTGACACATTACATTCTGTCTGAGAAGTAGTTGGTGACCCTGGCTAGGCAGTCATTTGAGAAACCAAGGCTGTTGAGTCTGCCGGTAAGAATGTGGTGATTGACAGAGTCAAAAGCCTTGGCCAGGTTGATGAATACGGCTGCACAGTATTGTCTCTTATCGATGGCGGTTATGATATCGTTTAGGACCTTGTGCGTGGCTGATGTGCACCCATGACCAGTTCAGAAACCAGATTGCATAGCGGAGAAGGTACGGTGGATTCGAAATGGTCCGTGATCTGTTTGTTTTAATTAACTTGGCTTTCGAAGACCTTAAAAAGTCAGGGCAGGATAGATATAGTTCTGCAGTAGTTTGGGTCTAGAGTGTCTCCCCCTTTGAAGAGGGTGATGACTGCGGCAGCTTTCCAATCTTTGGAGATCTCAGACGATACAAGAGTGAGGTTGAACAGGCTAGTAATAGGGGTTGCAACAACTTCGGCAGATCATTTTAGAAAGAGAGCGTCCAGATTGTCTTGCCGGCTGATTTGTAGGGGTCCAGATTTTGCAGCTGTTTCAGAACATCAGCTATCTGGATTTTGGCTAATGCAGTATGCTTCAGGATGTTTTTGTGCTGGTCAAGGGCAGACAGGTCTGGAGTGAAACAAGGGCTATATTTGTTCCTGGTTCTACATTTTTTGAATGGGGCATGCTTATTTAAGTTGGTGAGGAAAGCACTTTTAAAGAATAACCAGGCATCTTCTACTGACAGAATGAGGTCAATATCCTTCCAGGATACCCGGGCCAGGTCGATTAGAAAGGTGTGCTCGCTGAAGTTTTTTAGGGAGCGTTTGACAGTGATGAGGGGTGGTCGTTTGACCGCAGACCCATTACGGACGCAGGCAATGAGGTAGTGATCGCTGAGATCCCGGTTAAAGACAGCAGAGATGTATTTGGAGGGCATGTTGGTTAGGATGATATCTATGAGTGTGCCGTGTTTATAGATTTGGGGTTGTACCTGGTAGGTTCATTGATAATTTGTGTGAGATTGAGGGCATCAGGCTTAGATTGTCGGATGGCCGGGGTGTTAAGCATATCGCAGTTTAGGTCATCTAACAGTACGAGCTCTGAATATAGATGGGGGGCAATCAATTCACATATGGTGTCCAGGGCACAGCTGGGGGCAGAAGGTGGTCTATAGCAAGCGGCAACAGAGAGAGACTTGTTTCTGGAAAGGTGGATTTTTAAAAGTAGAATCTCAAATTGTTTGGGCACAGACCTGGATAGTAAGACAGATCTCTGCATGCTATCTCTGCAGTAGATTGCAACTCCGCCCCATTTGGCAGTTCTATCTTGTCAGAAAATGTTATAGTTAGGGATGGAAATGTCAGGGTTTTTGGTGGTCTTCTTAAGCCAGGATTCAGACACTGCTAGGACATCCTGGTTGGCAGAGTGTGCTAAGGCAGCGAATAAAACAAACTTAAGGAGGAGGCTTCTAGTGCTGCATGCATGAACATGCCTGAAACCAAAGCTTTTATGGTTACAGAAGTTTACAAATGAGAGCGCCTGGGAAATGGGAGTGGAGCTAGGCACTGCAGAGCCTGGATTAACCTCTACATCATCAAAGGAACAGAGGAGGAGTAGGATAAGAGTACGGCTAAAGACTATAAGAACTGGTTGTCTAATACGCTCAGAACAGAGAGTAAAAGTAGCAGGTTTCTGGGCACAGTAGAATTGATTCAAGGCATAATGTACTAGCAAAGGTATGGTAGGATGTGAATACAGTGGAGGTAAACCTATGCACTGAGTGACGATGAGAGAGATATTGTCTCTTGAAACATAATTTAAACCAGGAGAGATCACCGCATGTGTGGGAGGTGGAACTAAATAGAGAGCTGAAGCCTATTGAGCAGGGCTAGAGGCTCTACAGTGAAATAAGGCAATAATTACTAACCAAAACAGCAATGGACAAGGCATACTGACATTAAGGAGAGGCATGTGTAGCCAAGTGATCATAGGGGTCCAGTGAGTGGCTCGGGCCGGAGACACGGCGATTCGGGCAGCAAGTTGTCCTGCGGGCCTCTTAAGCTAACAGTCCGATATGCTCTAGACAGCTAGCAGGCCGCGGCTGAAGGCTAGCAGATGGGAATTCAGGGGATGTCGCGACGGAGAAGCCAGTTGAAAATCACCCTCGAACAGATTATGTCGGGAGTCCAGTTGTCAACGGGGGTCCAGGCCAATTAGCAAAATAGGTATTGTAGCCCAAGGAGTGGCTGAAGGACCTCTTCGGCTAGCCGGGAGATGGACCTAGCGAAGGCTAGCTCTGGGCTAGTTGGTTCTTGCTTCAGGACAGAGACGTTAGCCAGGAGAAGCCAATCAGATAGCAGCTAGCTAGCCTGTGATGATCCAGGTGAAGAGGTTCAGAGCTTGCGGTAAGAATCTGGAGTCCAATTTGCTCTGTTTTGAGTCGCGCTGTGCAGACTGGCGAGAGTTGGCCGGGCTAAAGTTTAGCTGATGACCGCTGGCTGACTACTAGCTAGTAGCTAGTCAGCTGGGTAGCTTCTGTTGAGGGTTCCGGTTCTAAAGTAAATAAAATCCCCAATGAGTGAGTCGGGTTGCAGGATGTTGAAGTTGGCGTTAAGAAAAATAATTAAAAAATATATGCGAAGAAAAAATATATAAAAAGATAAATACACTGGACAAGACGAAGATGAAGACAAAAGACGCCTGACTGCTACGCCATCTTGGATATATCAATGCGTGAATGACATATTATCACTTGTGAATGATGCCGTAAGGCAAGAAACAGCGCATACCTTTTTTTTGTGATTTTTTTCAAATCCTAGTTGCCTCATGTAGCCCAGCCCATAGTCCTATAAGGTTAGTATCACACCTCATGTAGTCTAGTCCATAGTCCTATAAGGTTAGTATCACACCTCATGTAGCCTAGTCCATAGTCCTATAAGGTTAGTATCACACCTCATGTAGTCTAGTCCATAGTCCTATAAGGTTAGTATCACACCTCATGTAGCCCAGCCCATAGTCCTATAAGGTTAGTATCACACCTCATGTAGCCCAGCCCATAGTCCTATAAGGTTAGTATCATACCTCATGTAGTCTAGTCCATAGTCCTATAAGGTTAGTATCACACCTCATGTAGTCTAGTCCATAGTCCTATAAGGTTAGTATCACACCTCATGTAGCCCAGCCCATAGTCCTATAAGGTTAGTATCATACCTCATGTAGTCTAGTCCATAGTCCTATAAGGTTAGTATCACACCTCATGTAGCCCAGCCCATAGTCCTATAAGGTTAGTATCACACCTCATGTAGTCTAGTCCATAGTCCTATAAGGTTAGTATCACACCTCATGTAGCCCAGCCCATAGTCCTATAAGGTTAGTATCACACCTCATGTAGTCTAGTCCATAGTCCTATAAGGTTAGTATCACACCTCATGTAGCCTAGTCCATAGTCCTATAAGGTTAGTATCACACCTCATGTAGCCTAGTCCATAGTCCTATAAGGTTAGTATCACACCTCATGTAGCCCAGTCCATAGTCCTATAAGGTTAGTATCACACCTCATGTAGTCTAGCCCATAGTCCTATAAGGTTAGTATCACACCTCATGTAGCCTAGCCCATAGTCCTATAAGGTTAGTATCACACCTCATGTAGCCCAGCCCATAGTCCTATAAGGTTAGTATCACACCTCATGTAGCCCAGCCCATAGTCCTATAAGGTTAGTATCACACCTCATGTAGCCCAGCCCATAGTCCTATAAGGTTAGTATCATACCTCATGTAGTCTAGTCCATAGTCCTATAAGGTTAGTATCACACCTCATGTAGCCCAGCCCATAGTCCTATAAGGTTAGTATCATACCTCATGTAGTCTAGTCCATAGTCCTATAAGGTTAGTATCATACCTCATGTAGTCTAGTCCATAGTCCTATAAGGTTAGTATCACACCTCATGTAGTCCAGCCCATAGTCCTATAAGGTTAGTATCATACCTCATGTAGTCTAGTCCATAGTCCTATAAGGTTAGTATCATACCTCATGTAGTCCAGCCCATAGTCCTATAAGGTTAGTATCACACCTCATGTAGCCCAGCCCATAGTCCTATAAGGTTAGTATCACACCTCATGTAGCCCAGCCCATAGTCCTATAAGGTTAGTATCACACCTCATGTAGCCCAGCCCATAGTCCTATAAGGTTAGTATCACACCTCATGTAGCCCAGCCCATAGTCCTATAAGGTTAGTATCACACCTCATGTAGTCCAGCCCATAGGCCTATAAGGTTAGAATCACAAGTAAAGTGGCCAAATAACTTCTCCAACTCAGAGTATATTATTCTGTTCTTCTGAAATACATTTTCTTCATATCTTGTCTCTTTAGACCTGTCTAAAATACATAATGGATTGATTGTGAAGGTGTAGACTATATTACACGGAATGAATATACTTTTTAATGTTTTTGATGTTCCAAAGGTCTTCATCATTGTAATTATTTGCCTACCTCCTCATGCCTTTTGCACACATTGTATATAGACCCCCCCTTTTTTTTTCTCTACTGTGTTATTGACTTGTTAATTGTTTACTCCATGTGTAACTCTGTGTTGTCTGATCACTCTGCTATGCTTTATCTTGGCCAGGTCGCAGTTGCAAATGAGAACCTGTTCTCAACTTGCCTACCTGGTTAAATAAAGGTGTTCTCAACTAGCCTACCTGGTTAAATAAAGGTGTTCTCAACTAGCCTACCTGGTTAAATAAAGGTGTTCTCAACTAGCCTACCTGGTTAAATAAAGGTGAAATAAAAAAAATAAAAAAATAAAAAAAATCTGTGGCTTGTAGGCTATGAGTGGAAGCCCAGAGATGTCATGATCACCACTGCCCTCATGCTGGGCAATGTAGTCATTTCTGCTTTCCTAAATGCCCACTTGCTGAGAAGACCATGACTGTTGTGACTGTTAGAGGGAAGAGGGAAGGAGTTAGAGGACAGAGGGAGAGGTCGAGAGGATGAAATGACAGGGAGAGAAGGAGAGAAGAAGAGGCAAAGCAGAATGTGATTGGAACTGAAAAAGAGAGAGGAGTGGGAGAGAATGTGAAGGAGAGGAGAGAGAGCAGAGAGGGTTAAGGAGAGGAGAGAGGGAGAGAGGGGGAAGGAGAGGATAGAGGGAGAGAGGGTGAATGAGAGGTGAGAGGGTGAAGGAGAGGTGAGAGGGTGAAGGAGAGGTGAGAGGGAGAGAGTGTGAAGTAGAGGGGAGAGATTGTGAAGGAGAGGTGAGAGGGTGAAGGAGAGGTGAGAGGGTGAAGGAGAGGTGAGAGGGTGAAGGAGAGATGAGAGGGAGAGAGCGTGAAAGAGAGGAAGAGCATGCGAAGGAGAGGAGAGGGAACACCAAATAATGCACGCAGAGCAGAATTAGGCTGATACCTAGTAATTATCAAAATCCAGAAAAAAGAAATTAAATACTACAACCACCTAAAAGGAAGCGATTCCCAAACCTTCCATAAAAAAGCTTTCACCTACAGAGAGATGAATCTGGAGAAGAGTCCCCTAAGCAAGCTGGTCCTGGGGCTCTGTTCACAAACACAAACACACCCCACAGAGAGACAGAGACAGACACACCCCACATGGCTCTCAAGAGAAGACAGGCTATGTGCTCACTGCCCACAAAATGAGGTGGAAACTGAGCTGCACTTCCTAACCTCCTGCCCAATGTATGACCATATTATATACACATATCATACCATATTAGAGACACATATTTCCCTCAGATTACACAGATCCACAATAAAAAAAATTAACAAATATAATTTTGATAAACTCCCATATCTATTGGGTGAAATACCACAGTGTACCATCACAGCAGCAATATTTGTGACCTGTTGCCTCAAGAAAAGGGCAACCAGTGAAGAACACACACCATTCTAAATACAACTCATATTTATGTTTATTTATTTTTCGTTTTATACTTTAAGTATTGGCACATCATTACAACAATGTATATAGGCATAATATGACATTTGAAATGAAATGTCTTTATTATTTTGGAACTTTTGTGAGAGAGGGTAGATGAGGTAGAAAAGAGGAGATTTACCCATCCTGGCACTCAGTTTGCATTCCACCTGGAGACCTGGAGAATTTAGGACCATTTTTCATTCGCTTCTGCCTCCCTCCCTCCCTCCCTCCCTCCCTCCCTCCCTCCCTCCCTCCATCAATTTCCATCTCTCTCGCCATCTCTTTCTCTCAACGTCTCTCCCCCTCTGGAATTTGGCTTGTCCAAGGCTAGTATTTTACCTATTCATCCAAACTGTAGACTGGTTTCTTCTTCCCAGCTTATTTACATAGGCTGTCTATCTGTCTCAGAGCCTCTCACACGGTCTGTGGTGTACTCATCAGCAAGACTTCTGAGAAACATTTATTTGGATGAGTTTATATTCATGTCCCATCTTTAATTGACCAGGTGTGTACCAGCGAGATAGAAATCGGACACATATCTGCCATGATAAAACTGTTCCAGCCATGTCAGCTGATGGGACGGGAAGAGCTTGAAGACGACTAGATGGAATCTTCCACTCCCACCTCTACAGTTGCCTTGGTACTCAATTCATCCTCCTTTTAATAGAATAGT
>NC_088409.1:96077709-96187709 GCF_034236695.1 Oncorhynchus nerka
TGCAGGAAGTGGGGGTAGTGAGAGTTCTGCAGGAAGTAGGGGTGGTGAGAGTTCTGCAGGAAGTGGGGGTAGTGAGAGTTCTGCAGGAAGTGGGGGTAGTGAGAGTTCTGCAGGAAGTGGGGGTAGTGAGAGTTCTGCAGGAAGTAGGGGTAGTGAGAGTTCTGCAGGAAGTAGGGGTAGTGAGAGTTCTGCAGGAAGTGGGGGTAGTGAGAGTTCTGCAGGAAGTAGGGGTGGTGAGAGTTCTGCAGGAAGTGGGGGTAGTGAGAGTTCTGCAGGAAGTGGGGGTAGTGAGAGTTCTGCAGGAAGTGGGGGTAGTGAGAGTTCTGCAGGAAGTGGGGGTAGTGAGAGTTCTGCAGGAAGTGGGGGTAGTGAGAGTTCTGCAGGAAGTGGGGGTAGTGAGAGTTCTGCAGGAAGTAGGGGTGGTGAGGGTGCTGCAGGACCCCCTGAGAAATCAAATATTTACACCAGATTAGTGCACTAGGCCTTTGTTACTCCTGAATGAGACAAATACTGGTCAGCAGAGCAAAGAAAATGACTTGACTTCAATCTTGAACGACTTTGCTGGATGATAATCCAGGTTAACCAGAGAGAGATGGAACCAGAGACTAACTGGACCAGATATCCCCTCTATACAGCTGACAACCTACATCAGTAACAGATATACACTGTGTCAAGGCAACAGGTTGAGTTAGACACCAACTATCCCCTTTAAACATAAAAAAAGTGATGTGGACACCCCTTTAAACGTGTGGATTCGGCTATTTCAGCCACACCCCTTTCTGACAGGTGTATAAAATCATGCACACAGCCATGCAATCTCCATAGACAAACATTGGCGGTAGAATGGGCCTCACTGAAGAGCTCAGTGACTTTCATCGTTGCACCGTCATAGGATTCCACCTTTCCAACAAGTCAGTTTGTCAAACTTCTGCCCTGCTAGAGCGGCCCCCGGTCAACTGCTAGTGCTGTTATTGTAAAGTGGAAATGTCTAGGAGCAACAACGGCACAGCCGCAAAGTGGTAGGCAAACACAAGCTCACAGAACGGGGTGCCGAAGTGCTCTACACTCACTTTAGAGTTCAGAACTGCCTCTGGAAGCAACTTCAGCACAAAAACTGTTCGTTGGGAGCTTCGGGAAATGAGTTTCCATGGCCGAGCAGCCTCACACAAGCCTAAGATCACCATGCTCAATGCCAAGCATCGGCTGGAGTGGTGTAAAGCTCGCTGCCATAGGACTATGGAGCAGTGGAAACGCGTATCTGTAGTGATGAATCACGCTTCACCATCTGGCAGTCCGACGGACTAATCTGGGTTTGGTGGATGCTAGGAGAACACTACCTGCCCCAATGCATAGTGTCAACTGTCAAGTTCGGTGGAGGAATAATGGTCAGGGGATGTTTTTCGTGGTTTGGGCTAGGCCCATTAGTTCCAGTGATGGGAAATCTTAACGCTACAGAATACAATGACATTCCAGACTATTCTGTGCTTTCAGCTTTGTGGCTACAGTTAGGGGAAGGCCCTTTCCTGTTTCAGCATGACAATGCCCCCGTGCACAAAGCGAGGTCCATACAGAAATGGTTTGTCGAGATGGGTGTGGAAGAACTTGACTGGCCTGCACAGAGCCCTGACCTCAACCCAATCAAACACCTTTGGGATGAATTGGAAAGTTGACTGCGAGCCAGGCCTAATCGCCCAACATCAGTGCCCGACCTCACTAATGCTCTTGTGGCTGAATGGAAGCAAGTCCCTGCAGCAATATTCCAACATCTAGTGGAAAGCCTTCCCAGAAGAGTGGAGGCTGTTACAGTACAAAAGGGGGGGGGGCAACTCCATATTAATGCCAATGATTTTGGAATGAGACGTTCGACGAGCAGGTGTCCACATACTTTTGGCCATGTAGCGTATCACCTACATTCAATCCCTCAATCAGTCCATCGAAATACACAAAAACACAACCCCCCCCCACCAGACATGGTTTGTCAGACTGTAGCATGGTGACCGTTACCGTGGGTAACGTGGGAGTTTAATACTTTCCTTTGAACAGCAGGTGTCATCTCATTACGCAGGGGAGTGTCGCGTCTTCATGGATAGGTGAGTCTGTGTGCCGGTGTGGTGTGTGTGTGTGTGTGTGTGTGTGTGTGTGTGTGTGTGTGTGTGTGTGTGCCTGTGTGGTGTGTGTGTGTGTACATACTGTACATATGTAGGATCTGAATTTGAACAGTTGAACATTCATTCCATAATGTTGCTTGATAAGTGGTCAGTCTATTATCTGGCCAAAAGTACAATCCTGTTATTGTAACTATATTGAGTATTTTCTGTGTATTTATGTGAAACATGAAGCTCATCTGCAGTGCAGGAAAATTCTCAGCAACAAATGAATGATCCAATTAAGATCCCAAGCGTGTGTGTGTGTGTGTGTGTGTGTGTGTGTGTGTGTGTGTGTGTGTGTGTGTGTGTGTGTGTGTGAGTGAAGGCTGCTGGGGAGAATGCCTACGGTGCGTGTGGTTAACTAATGTACAGGACATTAAACACTAACGGTATCCATCCACAGTCTCCTCTTTTCCACATTGAAAACCGTCCCGCATCAAATGACTGCACAGGACACTGTCTGACAAACTAACAGCACACACTCACACACAGACAGACACAAACACACACACACAAACACACGACAGAGTGAAAGTTTTCCCCAATCAATAATATCAACCTGTGACTCCGTAAATACAAGCAGAATTGTCTCGAATATAGAGCACTCTCTCTACACACACACACACACACACCCCACACACACACTCGGTAAACGGTAACTGTATTCACTTACTGTGTCTCAACGTGGACGCTCGACTGCTACTGAGCGGAGAATAGAAAGTGAAAACCTCATGCTCGCTTTGCGGCGCTTCTCTCCCTCCCTCGCTTCTCTCTCTCTCTCTCACTTTCACTCCTGCCTCTTCTCTCTCTCTCTCTCTCCCTCCCTCGCTTCTCTCTCCCTCTCTCTCTCTCTCTCTCTCTCTCTCTCTCTCTCTCTCTCTCTCTCTCTCTCTCTCTCTCTCTCTGCGGCGCTTCTCTCTCCTCCCTCGCTTCTCTCTCCTCTCGCTCACTTTCACTCCTGCCTCTTCTCTCTCTCTTTCTTTCTTTCTTTCTTTCTTTCTTTCTTTTCTCTCTCTCTCTCTCTCTCTCTCTCTCTCTCTCTCTCTCTCTCAATTCAATTCAATTCAATTCAAGGGGCTTTATTGGCATGGGAAACATGTGTTAACATTGCCAAAGCAAGCGAGGTAGATAATATACATATCTCTCTCTCTCTCTCTCTCTCTCTCTCTCTCCCTCTCTCCCTCTCTCTCTCTCTCTCTCTCTCTCTGTGTGAAACACCCCTCTCCATATAAGGAACTACAGCTAAACATGCAGCTGGCTCAGTTCACCTATCACAGCACGTGCTTCCACCGTATGCAAAGCAGAAAGAGACAGAGGGAATAGAAGGAGGAATAGAAGGAGAGAGAGAGAAAGAGGGAGGGAGGGAGACAGGGTAAGAGAGAGGTAGCCAACTCAACTGAACTTCTGCCGTCATCAAAAGAGTGCCCTGATTTTGTCCTTTGTGTTCCTGTGTTTGTGTGTAAATACATTCAGACAGTCAGACAGTGGAACCCATACCAACCCATAACCCAGTCCATAGACCGTTATCCTGTACCAGAGGCGGAAGGGGAGGACTTTCCTCCTCAGTGAATTTCATAGAAATAAAAAGTGAAACATTAAAAAAGTAAAACTATACTAAATATATTCACGTCACCAAATAATTGATTAAAACACACTGTTTTGTAAAGCAGGTCTACAGTTGCCTCAACAGCACTGTAGGGTAGCACCATGGTGTAGCCAGAGGACAGCTACCTTCCGTCCTCCTCTGGGTACATTGACTTCAATACAAAACCTAGGAGGCTCATGGTGCTCACCCCCTTCCATAGACTTACACAGTAATTATGACAACTTCTGGAGGACGTTCTCCAACCTATCAGAGCTCTTTTAGCATGAACTGACATGTTGTCCACCCAATCAAAGGATCAGAGAATGAATCTAGTACTGAAAGCATAAGCTACAACAAGCTAGCACTCCAGTGCATAAAATGATATGCGTAGTTGATTCAAAGAGAGAGAAAGACAATAGTTGAACAGTGTTGAACAAATTAATTAATTTAAAAAGTAAGGAGAAGCAAGACCGGGAGGGTGAAAGAGAGAGAGAGATATTTAGTTGTATTTGTTTCACTTTTACTTAGCTAGCGAATGCAGATCGCTAGATTAGTTAGCCTACTGAAACACCCGGATCAAACAGAGAGGGATGCTATGCTAGCTAGCTGTCTATGGCTATCCAACAGAGAGGGATGCTATGTTAGCTAGCTGGCTAAGGCTATCTATCACTGGAACTCTTCCAAGTCAAGGTAAGCTGCTTGCTCTACTGCATTATTGTAGTGGTATTACTAACACCTTAGTTCTAGTACCTTTTTGTCCCTATAATTTCGAAACAAACAGCTGGAGGCAGGACTTTCTCCTATAGAGCTAGGTTTTTATGGAATGGTCTGCCTTTCCATGTGAAAGACGCAGACTCGGTCTCAACCTTTACGTCTTCACTGAAGACTCATCTCTTCAGTAGGTGTTATGATTAAGTGTAGTCTGGCCCAGGGGTAGGGAGGTGAACGGCAAGACACTGGAGTGACGAACCGCCCTTGCTTTCTCTGCCTGGTCGGCTCCCCCCTCTCCACTGGGATCTGCTGCCTCTGACCCGATTACGTGGCTGAGTCACTTACTAGTGCTCTTCCATGCCATCCCTAGGAGGGGTACATCACTTAGATCGAGAACATCAGGTAGGGTAGCAGCTGGTCCCAATTCTTTCCGTCAGCCTCCATCACCTTCTTTTACATCTGCTTCAGGGTTTGATTGAATCTTTCCACCAATCCATTGGTCTGCGGGTGATACACTGAGGTGCGCAACTGGGTAATTACCAATAGCTTGCATAGATCCTTCATGATTCGTAAAATGAACGGGGTACCCTGGTCGGTCAATATCTCATCGGGAATGCCTACTCAGGAGAACAGCATGACCAATTTACGTGCGATACCCTTGGTGGCCATGGTACAAAGGGGAATGGCTTCCGGATACCTGGTGGCATAATCCAGAATCACCAGTATGTATTGGTGCACTCTGTTGCTCGTGGGTAGAGGTCCCATCAGGTCCATTGCAATCCTGCTGAAAGGAACTTAAATAATTTGTAAGGGAATTTAAGGGACTGAGGAAATTGGATTTTGGAGCCACTTGCTGGCACTGAGGGCAACTGCAGCAGTATTCTTCCTCTGATTTCTTCACCCCTGGCCAGTAAAATTGTGCCTTGATTCTGTCTAAGGTCTTTTCCACCCCTACGTGAGCCTCAAGAAGGTGAGAGTGCACCAACTGCAGGACAGATGGTACAAATGGACGGGCACCAACAACAACTCCAGACATTCGTCATTCTTTTTCATGACCTGATACAGCAACTTATTTTTTTTAAATTATTATTCGTCTTACCCCCTCCACGGGCTTTTCATCCACTATAGTCACCTGCTGGAGAGTGCTGGCCAAGTTGGGAAACTCCAGAGTCGGGCTCTGCTGCCACCGCATGGTCCATTGGGAACATGTCTTCCAGACTCGCCACCTCTCCCTCCAGTCTGGCTTCAGAGTCCCCCCTCCAGGTTGATGCATATGGGTCCACTTCCTGGAATCCACACATCCGTGCATCCCTCCTTCTGGTGTCCCTCCCACCTCTCCAAATTCCTCCTCCCTTCTGGTTCCTTCGGTTCCCCACATCTCTGGACATCTCTGGTCCACAGTTGGCGGAACATCAGGAAATACCGGAGGAGTGTGGTCTTTGGCCTCACCGTGTATGCATATAATGGCCATGGTGACAGTCAGGTTTGGGGACTGGGCGAAGTCACGTTGGATCAAGGTCACCATACCTCCGGAGTCCAAAAGTGCTGTGGTGTCCTTTCCGTTGGCTCTTTACCGGATGACAGGGGAAGAACAACTCTCCTCAGACCAGCATGCCCTCAGTAAGCCACAGGGATGCCTGGTGGCTATCTCACTGTCTGAGGCCGAAGGCATTGGGCCGTCGCGGGCTGGACAGTTCGAGGCGATGTGTCCCAGCTTACCAGACTAGTAGCACTTCCTGCTGTCCAGGTTCAGGAAGGGGCCTCGTCTCGAGGAGCTGACTGTCGGTGTCCCCCCAATCCTTGGCTGGGGTCCCGGCCTGGTCCTCCTTCCTTTTCCGTTCCTTCTGGCGAGTGGAGGGTTCCGCCTTCTGTGGTTGTTTGCTGTGCAGGACCTCCAAAGCCGCCTGTTGTCCTTGCACCAGTTCCACCAGCTGATCTGCGCTCTGCGTGGTTAACTTAGCTGGCTAACTTTTTAGCTCCGAACAGGAGATAGCGTATAAATGAATCTATGAACACTTTCTCGATGGCCGTGAGCATCAGGCGTTTAGCAGTTAGCCAGCTCTTCAATGCATTTGTGATCGGGGGTTGCTGTAAGATCATACGCCCGATCATGGAATCTTTGTGCCTTGTTAATCAGGGTGTTCACCACCTCGTAATGCGTCACCTGGTCAGCCGTCAGATCCTGATTGGCCTTCTGTGCCGTGCCTGACAGGAAGGGTGCTAAGCAGGCTGGCCAATTTCTCATGGGGACATTTCTCCCTAGACGCCGTCCTTTCGAAGGCTTGTAGGTAAGCCACGATGTCGTCAGCATCTGTCAGCTTCAGTAAAAACCTGGGTTTGGACGAGAGACTGTTGAACGTGCCACTATGCCGGCCTGAGCGGCTGTCAGCTGGCTGAGTTCAGCATGAGAGCGGTCTGCCATCGCTTTTCTTCCTGCAAATCCCGCTGCAAAGCCTGCTGTGCTATGTTCACCTCCACCAGCTGTCTCACCAATGCTTCCGTTGTGCTCTGTGTATGTTGAGTTATTGAACTTTTTTTGCATTCTGCAAAATATGTAGCAAGATCAAGGGTCTGGGGTTTCCACGTCACCAAGTACAGTATCAAAACAGGAGTAGCACAAATAGAATGCAAAGGGGAAGTTTATTAGGGATTTTCATACACGGGGAAAGAAGGGGGAATTCACCAATCACCTCACAGTCCACAAGCTGTTCACTTTGTCCGTTCCATCTTCACACTCGTATCCTCAGCCAATCAGGTACAGAGGGGGGTTTGTCCAACAGTCCAGGTCACAATGTGTAATCTCACAGATAGTATTATCTCTTCATAACGTTCTAGGTTCTCTCCCTTCCTGCCCCATTGTACAGGCTGCTTCCCCCTTTCATCCCCAAACACTCCCTGGCTTAACGAGTTACTGTCTTTCCTCGTTGGGGCAGGAAGTCCTTATAAGGCCCGGGGTGGCAACGGACTGCCAGATATCCCCCCTCAATCACCACTCCCCTCACCTCTCCCTGCCGACAGCCACAATCCTCATTGCTTGCTCTTTGGAGTTTTATGCTGGGTTTCTGTATAAGCACTTTTTTTCGACATCTTCTGATGTCAAAAGAGGCTTTATAAATACATTTCACTAATATATTGAATAGGACATTAGCTAATATGGTGACAACGCTGTGTGTAGCGGTTAGAGGTTATGATATGAAGGTTTGGCTTTGATTTGTATTTTTTTGCCTGTTCACAGACAGCTGACGTGTTGTGCACTGAAGCCCACAAGCGAAGGGAAAAGGTGAGAGGAGGAGAGCGCCTAGATGTGAGAAGGAATTCTGCAACGAGCAAAATGATCATGCTGTTTGTATGTGGCTGTTAAGTGAACTAACTTGGTTTGTGTTTAATCATGGGTGTATTCATTCCGCTGATTCTGTTGAAAAACATTTCTTAAACGAAAGCCAACGGAACAAAAACGGAGATAAACATACCCAAATTTGTCCAATAGAAACTCTATTTTGCAGCTATTATGACTAATGATTACACCCTTCTAGCTGATCAGTATTGAACGTATCACTGTCTGTCACTTTGATTAGGAAACATTTTCTCTTGACCTGTGCACCTAAACAGGTTGCAGCAACTTCATGATGGGTACAGGATGTTAGTATCATGTCAATGTCAGTGTCATGTAGGAGCCTCCATTTTACATTGAACTGGGTGAATGGAATATGTCTGACAGTCATCCAATATCGTGTAATAGAAACAAGGCCATGGTCATGAAACAAAAAATCATCCTCCCTCTCATCCTTACACGTCACTGACCCCGACTGACCTGTATCTGTTTCTACACCTCTCCCTCTCTCCCGTCTTCCCCTCTCTCTCCTCTTTACATACAGGCAGTATCTATATCTCCCCCTCTCCCTCTCCTCCCCCTCTCTCTCCTCTTTCACCATCTGTACATGCAGGCAGTCTCTGTATCTCCCCCTCTCCCTCTCTCTCTCTCCCCCCTCCTCTCCTCTCCCCTCTCCCTCTCTCCCCCTCTCCCTCTCTCCCTCTCACCCCCTTCCCCTCTCTGTCCTCTTTCACCATCTGTACATTCAGGCAGTATCTGTATCTCCCACTCTCCCCCTCTCCCTCTCTCCCCCTTCCCCTCTCTCTCCTCTTTCACCATCTGTACATGCAGGCAGTATCTGTATCTTCCCCCAGAGAACCAGAGAGAGGGGAACCAGAGAACAAGAGAGAAGGGAACCAAAGAGAGTGGAATCAGAGAACCAGAGAGAAGGGAACCAGAGAGAGGAGAACCAGAGAGAGGGGAAACAGAGAACAAGAGAGAGGGGAACCAAAGAGAGGGGAATCAGAGAACCAGAGAGAGGGGAACCAGAGAGAGGAGAACCAGAGAGAGGGGAACCAGAGAGAGGGGAACCAGAGAGAGGAGAACTAGAGAGAGGGGAACCAGAGAGAGGGGAAACAGAGAGAAGAGAACCAGAGAGAGGGGAATCAGAGAACCAGAAAGAGGGGAACCAGAGAGAGGAGAACCAGAGAGAGAGGGGAATCAGAGAACCAGAGAGAGGGGAACCAGAGAGAGGAGAACCTGAGAGAGAGGGGAATCAGAGAACCAGAGAGAGGGGAGTGATAAAAACAGGGAGGAGCAGGGAAAAGAAAGAGCATGAGAACAGTGAGTGCTAAAAATAAAATAGGAGTACACCGCCAGAAATGCTTTCTGCTTTCTGTCCGAGTTTCTTCTGGACCAGATAATGTGTCAGTTTTATACAATCGATGGATTTAAAACACATGCCTATTGACGTCCCTCTGTTCAGGGGTTGGGTAACCCTTTCTCAGCTCTAGGCTTATACCATCCTCCACACAATGAAACAAGGAGACAGGAGGGGTCAGGAGACACTGTGGCCCCATCCGATGATACCCCCGGACAGGGCCAAACAGGGAGGATATAACCCCACCCACTTTGCCAAAGCACAGCCCCCACACCACTAGAGGGATATCTTCAACCACCAACTTACCATCCTGAGACAAGGCCGAGTATAGCCCACAAAGATCTCCGCCACGGCACAACGCAAGGGAGGGCGCCAACCCAGACAGGAAGATCACATCAGTGACTCAACCCACTCAAGTGATGCACCCCTACTAGGGACAGCATTAAAAGAGCACCAATAAGCCAGTGACTCAGCCCCTGTAATAGGGTTAGAGGCAGATAATCCCAGTGGAAAGAGGGGAACCGGCCAGGCAGAGACAGCAAGGGCGGTTCGTTGCTCCAGAGCCTTTCCGTTCACCTTCACTCTCCTGGGCCAGACTACAGGGCCTTCTTTCCCACCACCTTGAAC
Organism: Oncorhynchus nerka; assembly: GCF_034236695.1. Classification (NCBI taxonomy): domain Eukaryota; kingdom Metazoa; phylum Chordata; class Actinopteri; order Salmoniformes; family Salmonidae; genus Oncorhynchus; species Oncorhynchus nerka. The sequence goes on from NC_088409.1 coordinate 96,087,471, forward strand.
TCCCCCAGCTCCGTGGTAACGAATGAAAGCAGCATCCCCAGGTCCTCCTTGAATGACCCCGCCGCAGCACTAACAATCAGTGCAGGGAACACATAATCCAGACCCTTCTTCCACCGATCAGAATTGGAAGTGTCAGTCACATACTGTAGATGAAGTACTGGAATCACAGACCTCAGCAACGACCTTCCTCAGTAGGTGAGATGATCGGATACCCGCTCTTTCTCCCAGCTCCTCTAACGATCTGCTCCTGCTCCGCATCAGATGACCCAGCTTGGTACACCCCACACCTAACAGGCATGAACGTAGGCTGGCTGAACCCAGAGCACGGGACTGGGTGGCAGTGTTGTAAAAGAGGCTCTTCAAAATGCCACGTCCCAGGTGGCGTGCCGGCCTTACGGGACTTGACAAGAACTCTACAAGCCTGCATAACAGACTCAAAAAATGGAGTCAGGCCAGACAAATCACACCACTCCAGCTTTAAGAGGAAAGGGTGCTTGTCTAAGCCCAAACCGCCCGCTCTCCTCATCAATGTGTAGGCTGTGTCGACCCAGCTAGAACCATCACTGTACAACAGTCTCTGGGCTGCTTGAAGCCGGAAAGCCATGATCCTGGAAGAAATGTCCACCAGGCCTTGCCCACCCTCGTGCAGTGGCAGGTACAGGGCTGCAGCTTTAATCCAGTGTTGTCCAGACCAGAATAAATTGACAAGGGTCCTCTGAAGCGAAGCTCTTGTATCAGGCCCTTTGGTGGCTGCAAAATCATTAGTCTGTGCCACAGAGTAGAGGCAGCAAGATTATTAGCTACCAGTACCCTTCCCCTATAAGACAGCTGTTGTAGCACCCATTTCCACCTAGGTAGTCTGGCACATACTTTCTCCGATACACCCTCACAGTTATTTTTCTGAAATACATCCAAAGTCTTCATCCCATCTCTGCCCCACTGAAGCCCCCCTGGTAACAATGGTGCGGACCCCGTCTGAAGCCCCCTGGTAACCATGGAGCGGACCCCGTCTGAAGCCTCCCTGGTAACCGTGGAGCGGACCCCGTCTGAAGCCCCCCTGGTAACCGTGGAGCGGACCCCGTCTGAAGCCCCCCTGGTAACCGTGGAGCAGACCCCGTCTGAAGCCCCCCTGGTAACCGTGGAGCGGACCCCATCTGAAGCCCCCCTGGTAACCATGGAGCGGACCCCATCTGAAGCCCCCCTGGTAACCGTGGAGAGGACCCCGTCTGAAGCCCCCTGGTAACCGTGGAGCGGACCCCGTCTGAAGTTGACCTGCCCACAGCGATTCACTTTATTCCCTATTGACTCTAGCTGAGGAGGCCCCCTCATACACCTTTAGAGTGTTGGAGAGAACCTGAAGAACCTCACCTGCGGTCAGCCACTTGCCTGTCTGGTCAATTAACTGAGTTTGAGCTTTCTGATGTGTGCAGAGTAAGGAATGCAAAGGTTAGGCAGTACACATGACTAAAAGTGAATGAAGGTCGTGTCAGTGCAGCAAAGTTAGACAGGTTGTATGTATCTGATCACTACTGTAGTAGGGTTGGTAGGTTAGACAGGTTGTATGTATCTGATCACTACTGTAGTAGGGTTGGTAGGTTAGACAGGTTGTATGTATCTGATCACTACTGTAGTAGGGTTGGAAGGTTAGACAGGTGGTATGTATCTGATCACTACTGTAGTAGGGTTGGAAGGTTAGACAGGTTGTATGTATCTGATCACTACTGTAGTAGAGTTGGAAGGTTAGACAGGTGGTATGTATCTGATCACTACTGTAGTAGGGTTGGAAGGTGTGATATTACTCCTGTGGGTTTCTCTGATCACCATAGTGTTACTGTTGATATTCACTTATCCTGTCCACGAAGGTCATCACCTTACTGTTATTTTAATGTTACGTTGTTACATGACGTCATGTTTTGTGAAAGGTTTTTGTTGTTTTGGGAAAAATGGAGGCTTAGAAAAAGGAAATTTGAGTCCTTGAGTCAATGGTGGGAGTTTGGGAAATCTATTGAATTGAAGTTGCTCACTCAGAACGACCCTGGACTAGTTATGAACTTACAGGACAAGACATGAACGAACTGAGGTTGTTTCTACATGAAAGAGTGAAGGGTGCCTTGATTAGGTCTCGTTTTGCTACCCTCAAGGATATGGATGCTCCTAGCACTTAAAAAAAAACGATGGTCTGCCTTCGTCTCCCTGATGGGAAGCTGACCACGGATGACAGTGAAATGCGCCAACATGCCGTGGATTTTTACCTCTATAAGGTGGAGGATTGTGATTCTCTGTATGCTGTTACATGGACTTCCTCAATTGGGCCCTGAGCAGAGAGTTGCTTTGGACTCTGACATTACTCTGCAGGAGATGTCCACAGCAGTTATGCAGATCTCAACAGGCCAAGCTCCTGGCATCGATGGCTTACCATCTGAGTTTTATAATCACTTTTGGGGGTCTATTGGGGAGGATTTTTATAAAGTGGTGTGTGAATCTTTTCATGAGGGTTCTCTTCCTGTATCTTGTCAACGTGCAGTGCTTTCATTGTTGCCAAAAAAGTGGGATTTGTTGCATTGCTGTGCGCAGAATATAAAATTGCATCTAAATGTCTTTCAAACAGGTTGAAAGAGTATCTGGGGCTGTTGGTCCACAAGGACCAGTCTAACTGTGTACCTGACCACTCTATAGTAGATAACTTATTTCTAATAAGAGATGTTTTAGACATTTGTAAACTACCTGATGTAAATGTGGGTTTACTTTCTTTGGATCAGGAGAAGGCCTTTTATCATGTGGACCACCAGTACTTGTTCAAAACAATGAAAGCCTTTGGGTTTGGGGGTGTTTTTTTGTCTTGGATGAGTTTACTGTAATCTGGGGCCTCATGTATGGTGAAGGTGGGGGGTGGTTTGAGTTGTCCCATCCCTGTCAAAAAGGGGCATCAGGCAGGGATGCCCAATATCAAGACAGTTATATTGTAATTGTTATATTGCAATTGCAGTTATATTGCAATTGAACCAATGCTTTGTTTTTTAAGAGTGAGGCTTAACAGCAGTGCGGTCAACAGTTAAATCTACTGTACAATTCCAGTCGTGCCCCCTAAAACCATACACCCCTCTTGGTCACACTGTCTTAAGGTTTCCTTTATTTGATCAAATACAGCAATACGCTCTGTACCCTCATTAGGAGCATAAACATACAAAAAAAAACAATAAAAAACTCATAACATCCACCTTGACCAATAAAACCCGTCCCTTGACAATCTTTGTTGTAGATACCACAGTCACCCCTAAGCCTGAGGAAAACAAAATGTCCACCCCAGCACTGAAATTAGTATCATGACTGAGCATATGCTGCCCCTCCCACCACATACCCCAGTCAACCTCATTAGTTTCATCACTATGCGTCTCCTGTAGGAAAACTACATTAATCTTTTTCTGTTTTATTACTTCTAATACCCAAGCCCTCTTATTCCTGTCCCTTCCCCCATTAATATTGAGAGAACCCACCCTTAGTACCTCCATGTAGAAAAGAGAAAGGAAAAGCACAAGAAACCAGACACCTTATGAGGTGTGATGATCATCTCTGTTTTATTTTTTCTCTGAACCAGACCACGATTTCCCACTACCCTTTGCTGCTGTGACAGCAGTAACACATTTCCTCAAGCGAAAACGCTTCTTCTCACTCAACTGGTCTAACCCCGCCGTCTTCTGTAACATCACAGCTGACCTCACAAACTTATCAATGTCACGAACGTCGTCATGGAAATGACCAGACCAAGGTGCAGTGCGGTGAGCGTACATTTTCTCTTTGTTTATGTAAATGTCGCCAAGAAACAAAGCAACGACCGTGATTCTGACTAATAGTGCCACTAACAAAGACAACTACCCACAAAATGCGAAGGAAAACAGACTGCCTAAGTATGATTCCCAATCAGAGACAACGATAGACAGCCGTCCCTGATTGAGAACCATACCCGGCCAAAACATAGAAACGGAAAACATAGAAATAAAGAAACTAGAATGCCCACCCTAGTCACACCCTGGCCTACCCAAAATAGAGAATAAAAAGCCTCTCTATGGCCAGGGCATGACAATCAACATCAAAAAAATCGGCCAATTTAAAAGATTACCCAAAAGTCTGACCCAGGAACCCATTTACCTCCTCTAGATTATAAATTGAGTCATCACCAGCTGCTATCATATCAGTAGAGATATCTATATCCTTCTCCTGATCCTCCTTAACAGAGGCCACAGACCCCTGACTCCCTTCTACCACATCCCTCTCAACACTCCCCACTTGCAGCCCATCACTCGTACCAGGCATCTCCTCCACTACCTGGGACACTAGCCCCACCTGAACCCCCTCCTGTACCCCATTACTCATAGTGGGCATCTCCTCAAATACCTGAGAGATTAGCTCCACATGAACCCCCTCCTGTACCCCATTACTCATAGTGGGCATCTCCTCCAATACCTGAGAGATTAGCTCCACATGAACCCTCTCCTGTACCCGAGCACTCGTACTGGGCACCTCTTCATCAGGCGGAGGAAATGGCTCTTCAGATCCATCCTTACCTTCTACAACATTATTTTCTGCTGCATAACATCAACAGGGATAACTTGTTCCTCAGCAACAGGTGCTTATGACTGCTCTACCGCTGTCGGCCCACCGGCCTACATCAGTGGGCGTTACGAGGAACCCCCCCCTTCCCCTCCCCTCTGCCTTCTCCCTTTTCGGGCAAGCATGTCGTTTATGGCCAACATCATCACACTCAAAACTCCTTCGGCTACCCGTACTAGCATAAACCATATACAGCCTGTTGTCATACTTGACTTTAAACGATAACTCTAAAGTCTGCTCCGGTGAGTCCAAAAACATAAACACCTATCGCCGAAATAACCTGCTTCAACGCCGGGGTGTTTGCAACCCAACGGGACAATCTTAATTGAACTTGCGAACTTCCCAAACTGCAACAACTCATTGGGAATAAAAGGCGGTACATTTGAAATAGTTACCCTTGTTGACGGAGAAAAAAGTGGCGTAACTTGAATAAAAATTCCTTTAAGAAGTACACCATGCTCAACCATACGATCAACAAGACACTCTTCTTTAAGCTCAACCAAGTACAAGACGCTCTTCTTTAAGAAGTACACCATGCTCAACCATACGATCAACAAGACACTCTTCTTTAAGAAGTACACCATGCTCAACCATACGATCAACAAGACGCTCTTCTTTAAGAAGTACACCATGCTCAACCATACGATCAACCAGACGCTCTTCTTTAAGAAGTACACCAAGCTCAACCATCCGATCAACAAGACACTCTTCTTTAAGAGTACGCCATGCTCAACCATACGATCTACAAGACGCTCTTCTTTAAGAAGTACACCATGCTCAACCATACGATCTACAAGACGCCCTTCTTTAAGAAGTACACCATGCTCAACCATACGATCAACAAGACGCTCTTCTTTAAGAAGTACACCATGCTCAACCATACGATCAACCAGACGCTCTTCTTTAAGAAGTACACCAAGCTCAACCATACGATCTACAAGACGCTCTTCTTTAAGAAGTACACCAAGCTCAACCATACGATCTACAAGACGCTCTTCTTTAAGAAGTACACCATGCTCAACCATACGATCTACAAGACGCCCTTCTTTAAGAAGTACACCACCGCTTTATTCATCCGTGACGCATAAGCAACATTCTCATATCCCACCTTCTCTCCTCCGTCGACCAGAAACTCCTCCACGGTGACAGTAGCTTCAGTAACACACCTAAAGCCGTGCTGAAGTGCCATCCCCACCAAAACCAAGGTCATTTCATCACGAAAAACAATATACTTAATTCTACCACAAGAACTAAATAAAAATAATGATGATCTCAATCATGCATAGGAAGAAAAAAAGAGAGACAAAGAGAGAGAGAGACAGAGTGAGAGAGAGAACGAGCGAGAGAGAGAACGAGCGAGAGAGAGACAGCAAGAGAGAGACAGAGCGAGAGAGAGAACGAGCGAGAGAGAGAACGAGCGAGAGAGAGACAGCAAGAGAGAGACAGAGCGAGAGAGAGAACGAGCGAGAGAGAGAACGAGCGAGAGAGAGACAGCAAGAGAGAGAATGAGCGAGAGAGAGACAGCAAGAGAGAGAACGAGCGAGAGAGAACGAGCGAGAGAGAGAACAAGCGAGAGAGAGACAGAGTAAAAGAAACAGAGAAGGACAGGGAGAGAGCAGGGAGGATGGATATACAGGGAGAGAGGGGGGAGGATGGATTTACAGGGAGAGAGCGGGGAGGATGGATATACAGGGAGAGAGCAGGGAGGATGGATATACAGGGAGAGAGCAGGGAGGATGGATATACAGGGAGAGAGCAGGGAGGATGGATATACAGGGAGAGAGCAGGGAGGATGGATATACAGGGAGAGAGGGGGGAGGATGGATATACAGGGAGAGAGCAGGGAGGATGGATATACAGGGAGAGAGCAGGGACGATGGATATACAGGGGTGGATGGATATACAGGGAGAGAGGGGGGAGGATGGATATACAGGGAGAGAGCGAGGAGGAAGGATATATAGGGAGAGCTATATGAAGAACAATAATAGTACCACTTCAAGAGAAACTGGTAGATTTCGCCCTCCTCCACATCTCATCTCCCCAGCCCTCGTCCACCAGCCCTCAGCCTCACAGCCATCATCTCCTCAGCCCTCAGTGTTCCTGCTCCCAGACCTCATGTCCCCTGTCCTCATCTCCCAGCCCACAGCCCTCAGCAACCAGCCCTCAGCCTCACAGCCCTCAGCCCTCATCTCCTCAGCCCTGTGTTCCAGCCCACAGCCCTCAGCCTCTCAGCCTGCAGCCCTCATCTCACCAGACCTCATCACCATGATCTCAACCTCTGAGCCCTCAGCCCTCATCACCCAGCCCTCGGCCTCTCAGCCATAAAGTCCTCAACCTCCCAGGCCTCAGTCCTCAGCCTCCCAGCCCTCATCTCCCAGCCCTCAGCCCTCATCACCCAGCCCTCGGCCTCTCAGCCCTAAAGTCCTCAACCTCTCAGTCCTAAAGTTCTCAACCTCCCAGCCCTCAACCTCCCAGTCCTCAGTCTTCAGCCATCAGTGTCCCAGCCTCCGAGCCCTCAGCCCTCATCACCCAGCCCTCGGCCTCCCAGCCCCAAAGTCCTCAACCTCCCATTCCTCAGCCTCCCAGCCCTAAATTCCTCAACCTCCCAGCCCTCAACCACCCAGTCCTCAACCTCCCAGTCCTCAACCTCCCAGTCCTCAACCTCCCAGTCCTCAACCTCCCAGCCCTCAACCTCCCAGTCCTCAACCTCCCAGCCCTCAACCTCCCAGCCCTCAACCACCCAGTCCTCAACCACCCAGTCCTCAACCTCCCAGTCCTCAGCCTCCCAGCCCTAAATTCCTCAACCTCCCAGCCCTCAACCTCCCAGCCCTCAACCTCCCAGCCCTCAACCTCCCAGCCCTCAACCTCCCAGTCCTCAACCTCCCAGCCCTCAACCTCCCAGCCCTCAACCTCCCAGTCCTCAGCCTCCCAGCCCTAAATTCCTCAACCTCCCAGCCCTCAACCTCCCAGCCCTCAACCTCCCAGCCCTCAGCCCCCAGCCTTCAGTCCTCATCACCCAGTTCTCAGTCCTCATCACTCAGCCCTCAACCTCCCAACACTCAGCCCTCAGCCCTCATCACCCAGCCCTCACACCCTGAACTGCTGAATTGACGACCGAAGTCAGCCTACACGCGCCTGGCCCGCCACAAGGAGACGCTAGAGCCAAGTAAAGCCCCCCCTCCCCCAGCCAAACCCTCCCCTAACCCAGACGATGCTGGGTCAGTTGTGAGACAGCCTGAGATCGAACCCAGGTCTGGAGTGACGCCTCATGCACTGCGATTCAGTGCCTTAGAGCGCTGCGCCGCTCAGGAAGCAGCAATGAGGCCCTTTATCAACTTCTCGTGGTTCATCAGACTCTGGGGATCTAGATAAAGGGCCTCATTGCCAAAATCCAAAAATATCTTTTTAAGATTCTATAAATATTTATTGTCCACTCACAGGGCCTTGGTATGGTCTGTTCTGGGGGGGTTGAGATTTTGAACTGGGCACACCTCTGGGTTAGAGTGGAACAGGGTGGAATTGAGGGAGGTATTTGTGTCATTTTGTGTGAGCATGTGTATTTGTCATTGTGTGTGTGTGTGTGTGTGTGTGTGTGTGTGTGTGTGTGTGTGTGTGTGTGTGTGTGTGTGTGTGTGTGTGTGTGTGTGTGTGTGTGTGTGTGTGTGTGTGTGTGTGTGTGTGTGTGTGTGTGTGTGTGTGTGTGTGTGTGTGTGTGTGTGTGGTAGTAAAGGGAAGTGGCTATCATGTGGCCTAACGAGCCCATGCTGCTGCCTGAGAGAAGAGAAGGAAAAATATGAAGGAGGAGAAATAGAGAGGAGGAGGACGAAGAGGAGGATGAGAAAAGAGGAAGAGGGGGAGAAAAGTCTAGTTTAGGTCTGTCCCCTCCTCTAACAGGACATAGAACCCTGGACGTACTCTGTCCCCCCCCGGTCGATGATGTCACAATGAGACTAAAGAGCCGTGAACACGTGTGGCCACTGTCTGCCATTAAAGACATACAGGAGTGGAAAACGGAGGAGAGAAAATGGAGGAGAGAAAGCTGGACAGGGAGATCTGATCTCGTATATCAGCTTTCGTATGTGCTAACCAGAACCAGAGCTGGAAGGACAGCGAGGCCTTTTCCACCGACATCAACCACAGGAAACCACATTGCTGGCTGAATGGAAACTCCAGAAAATCTTGCCAGCTAGGAGTGTGTTGACGTGTGAATAGGTTTGAATGTTCTAATATCTGAGAGGTCAAGAGGTCAATGCATCAAGTTCACAGCAAAACTAGGGCCAGGATGAAACGGAAGGTGGTCCATTACAGCAGTATACAGACAACACCTCTTAAAGACATATTCCCCGACATTCACAGAGAACACACTCATGGTGAGTGGAGCACTCACTGTCCCTCTCTTGTTCTCTCTCTCTCTCTCTCTCTCTAACTCTCTCTCTGTCTCTCTCTTTCTCCCTCCCTCTCCCCCTCCCTCTCTTGTTCTCTCTCTCTTGTTCTCTTGTTCTCTCTCTCTCTCTCTCTCGCTCTCTCTCTTTCTCCCTCCCTCTCCCCCTCCCTCTCTTGTTCTCTCCCTCTCTTGTTCTCTCTCTCTCTAACTCTCTCTCTCTCTCTCTCTCTAACTCGCTCTCTCTCTCTCTTTCTCCCTCCCTCTCCCCCTCCCTCTCTTGTTCTCTCTCTCTCTCTTGTTCTCTTTCTCTCTTGTTCTCTTTTTAGTTTCCTGAGGAGGAATAGGCTTTGTCGTGCCCTCTTCACGACTGTCTTGGTGTGTTTGGACCATTCTAGTTTGTTGTTGATATGGACACCAAGGAACTTGAAGCTCTCAACCTGCTCCACTACAGCCCCGTCGATGAGAATGGGGGCGTACTCGGTCCTCCTTTTCCTGTAGTCCACAATAATCTCCTTTGTCTTGGTTACGTTGAGGGATAAATTGTTACTTTGGCACCACCTGGCCAGGTCTCTGACCTCCTCCCTGTTGGCTGTCTCGTCGTTGTCGGTGATCAGGCCTACCACTGTTGTGTCGTCTGCAAACTTAATGATGGTGTTGAAGTCGTGCCTGGCCATACAGTCGTGGGTGAACATGGAGTACAGGAGGAGACTGAGCATGCACCCCTGGGGTGCTCCAGTGTTGAGGATCAGAGTGGCAGATGTGTTACTACCTACCCTCACCACCTGGGGGCGGCCCGTCAGGAAGTCCAGGATCCAGTTGTAGAGGGAGGTGTTTAGTCCCAGCATCCTTAGCTTAGTGATGAGCTTTGACTTTACTATGGTGTTGAACGCTGAGCTGTAGTCAATGAACAGCATTCTCACATAAGTGTTCCTTTTGTCCAGGTGGGAAAGGGCAGTGTGGAGTGCAATAGATATTGCATCATCTGTGGATCTGTTTGGGCGGTATGCAAATTGGAGTGGGTCTAGGGTTTCTGGGATAATGGTGTTGATGTGAGCCATTACCAACCTTTCAAAGCACTTCATGGCTACGGACGTGAGTGCTACGGGTCTGTAGTCATTTAGGCAGGTTGCCTTTGTATTCTTGGGCACAGGGACTATGGTGGTCTGCTTGAAACATGTTGGTATCTACAACCTAGTACTCAGGCAAACACAGGTACAGTTACATTCATCACACATTCACCCTGACTATACACTATTCTCATCAGCTTTGAGGCTCCAGAACACCAGCTCTGAAATACCTAGAGATACTGTCATTTTATGAAGGTAGCTGGACATCTCTATCAAACAGGAAGGCAGAAACACAGAGGCGAGGGAAGGGGAGAGAGAGGAGGGAAGGGGAGAAAGGGGAGGCAGACGGGAGAGAGGGGAGGCAGATGGGAGAGAGGGGAGGCAGACGGGAGAGAAGGGGAGGCAGACGGGAGAGAAGGGGAGAGAGGGGAGGCAGACGGGAGAGAGAGGAGGGAAGGGGAGAGAGGGGAGGCAGACGGGAGAGAGGGGAGGCAGACGGGGAGAGAAGGGAGGCAGAGAGGGAGAGAGAAGGGAGAGAGGGGAGGCAGACGGGAGAGAAGGGGAGAGGGGGAGAGAAGGGGAGAGAGGGGGAGGCAGACGGGAGAGAAGGGGAGAGAGGGGAGGCAGACGGGAGAGAAGGGGAGAAGGGGAGAGAGGGGAGAGAAGGGAGAGAAGGGGAGAGAGGGGAGGCAGACGGGGGAGAAGGGGAGAGAGGGAGGCAGACGGGAGAGAAGGGAGGCAGACGGGAGAGAAGGGGAGAGAGGGGAGAGAAGGGGAGAGAGGGGAGGCAGACGGGAGAGAAGGGGAGAGAGGGGAGGCAGACGGGAGAGAAGGGGAGGCAGACGGGAGAGAAGGGGAGGCAGATGGGAGAGAAGGGGAGGAAGGTAGAGAAGGGGAGGCAGAGGGGGAGAGAAGGGGAGAGAGGGGAGAGAAGGGGAGGCAGACGGGAGAGAAGGGGAGAAAGGGGAGAGAAGGGGAGGCAGACGGGAGAGAAGGGGAGGAGAGGGAGAGAAGGGGAGGCAGACGGGAGAGAAGGAGAGAGAGGGAGAGAAGGGGAGGCAGACGGGAGAGAGGGAGGAGACAGGGGAGAGAAGGGAGGCAGACGGGGAGAGAGGGAGACAGACGGGAGAGAAGGAGGCAGACGGGAGAGAAGGGGAGGGAGGGGAGAGAAGGGGAGGCAGACGGGAGAGAAGGGGAGAGAGAGGAGGGAAGGGGAGAGAGGGGAGGCAGACGGGAGAGAGGGGAGACAGACGGGAGAGAAGGGGAGGCAGACGGGAGAGAGAGAGGGGAGGAGAGAAGGAGGCAGGGGAGAGAGGGGAGGCAGACGGGGGAGAGAGGGGAGGCAGACGGGAGAGAAGGGGAGGCAGACGGGAGAGAAGGGGAGAGAGAGGAGGGAAGGGGAGAGAGGGGAGGCAGACGGGAGAGAAGGGAGAGGGGAGAGAAGGGGAGGCAGACGGGAGAGAAGGGGAGACAGAGGGAGAGAAGGGGAGGCAGACGGGAGAGAGGGGAGACAGACGGGAGAGAAGGGGAGGCAGACGGGGGAGAGAAGGGGAGGCAGACGGGAGAGAAGGGAGGGAGGGGAGAGAGGGGAGGCAGACGGGAGAGAAGGAGAGGGAGGAGAAGGGGAGAGAGGGGAGGCAGAGGGAGAGAGGGGAGACAGGGGGAGAGAGGGGAGGCAGACGGGAGAGAGGGGAGGGAGGGGAGAGAGGAGGGAAGGGAGAGAGGGGAGGCAGACGGGAGAGAGGGGAGGCAGGGGAGAGAAGGGGAGGCAGACGGGAGAGACGGGAAGGAGAGGAGAGAAGGGAGAGAGGGGAGGCAGACGGGAGAGAAGGGGAGGCAGACGGGAGAGAGGGGAGGCAGACGGGAGAGAAGGGGAGGCACATGGGAGAGAGGGGAGGCAGACGGGAGAGAGGGGAGGCAGACGGGAGAGAAGGGGAGGCAGGGAGAGAAGGGGAGGCAGAGAGAGAAGGGGGAGAAGGGGAGGCAGACGGGAGAGAAGGGAGAGGGGAGAGGGGAGAGAAGGGGAGGCAGACGGGAGAGAGGGGAGGCAGACGGGAGAGAAGGGGAGGCAGACGGGAGAGAGGGGAGGCAGACGGGAGAGAGAGAGGGGAGGCAGACGGGAGAGAAGGGGAGGCAGACGGGAGAGAAGGGGAGGCAGACGGGAGAGAAGGGGAGGCAGACGGGAGAGAAGGGGGAGAGGGGAGAGAGGGGAGAGAGGGGAGGCAGACGGGAGAGAGGGGAGACAGACGGGAGGGAGAGAAGGGGAGGCAGACGGGAGAGAAGGGGAGAGAGAGGAGGAGGAGAGAGGGGAGCAGAGGGGGAGAGGGGAGGCAGACGGGAGAGAAGGGGAGGCAGACGGGAGAGAAGGGGGGAGAGAGCAGAGGGAAGGGGAGAGAGGGGAGGCAGAGGGGAGGAGAAGGAGGAGAGGGAGAGGGGAGAGAAGGGGAGGCAGACGGGAGAGAGGGGAGACAGACGGGAGAGAAGGGGAGGCAGACGGGAGAGAGGGGAGACAGACGGGAGAGAAGGGGACAGACGGGAGAGAGGGGAGGCAGACGGGAGAGAAGGGGAGGCAGACGGGAGAGGAGGGGAGGCAGACGGGAGAGAAGGGGAGGCAGACGGGAGAGAAGGGAGGCAGACGGGAGAGAAGGGGAGAGGAGGAGGGAAGGGGGAGAGGGGAGGCAGACGGGAGAGAGAGGAGGCAGACGGGAGAGAGGGAGGCAGACGGGAGGGAGAGAGGGGAGAAGAGAGAGAGAGGAGGGGGAAGGGGAGAGAGGGGAGGCAGACGGGAGAGAAGGGGGAGGGAGAGAGAGAGGGGAAGGAGAGAGGCAGACGGGAGAGAAGGGAGGCGGGAGAGAAGGGGAGGCAGACGGGAGAGAGGGGAGACAGACGGAAGAGAGGGGAGACAGACGGGAGAGAGGGGAGGCAGACGGGAGAGAGGAGAGGAGGAGGGGGAGAGAGGGGAGGCAGACGGGAGAGAAGGGGAGGCAGAGGGAGAGAGGGGGGAGGCAGACGGGAGAGAGGGGAGGCAGACGGGGGAGAGAAGGGGGAGGCAGACGGGAGAGAGGGGAGGCAGACGGGAGAGAAGGGGAGGCAGACGGGAGAGAAGGGGAGGCAGACGGGAGAGGAAGGGGAGGCAGACGGGAGAGAAGGGGAGAGAGGGGAGGCAGACGGGAGAGAGGGGAGACAGACGGGAGAGAAGGGGAGGCAGACGGGAGAGAGGGGAGACAGACGGGAGAGAAGGGGAGAGAGGGGGCAGACGGGCAGACGGGAGAGAGGAGGCAGACGGGAGAGAGGGCAGAGAGGAGAGGGAGAGAGGGAGAGGGGACAGACGGGAGAGAGAGGGGAGAGAGGAGAGGGGAGGGAGGGGAGGCAGACGGGAGAGGGGAGAGAGAGACAGACGGGAGAGAAGGCAGACGGAGAGAAGGGGAGGCAGACGGGAGAGAGGGGAGGCAGACGGGAGGAGAGAGAGGGGAGGCAGACGGGAGAGAAGGGGAAGGAGGCAGACGGGAGAGAGGGGAGGCAGACGGGAGAGAAGGGGAGGCAGACGGGGAGAGAGGGGAGGCAGACGGGAGAGAAGGGGAGGCAGACGGGAGAGAAGGGGAGGCAGACGGGAGAGAAGGGGAGGCAGACGGGAGGGAAGGGGAGGCAGACGGGAGAGAAGGGGAGAGAGGGGAGGCAGATGGGAGAGAAGGGGAGGCAGACGGGAGAGAAGGGGATACAGACGGGAGCGACGGAAGAGAGGGGAGACAGACGGGAGAGAAGGGGAGGCAGACGGGAGAGAAGGGAGACAGACGGGAGAGGGGAGAGGGGAGACAGACGGGAGAGAAGGGGAGGCAGACGGGAGAGAAGGGGATACAGACGGGAGCGACGGAAGAGAGGGGAGACAGACGGGAGAGAAGGGGAGGCAGAGGGGAGAGAAGGGAGACAGACGGGAGAGAGGGGAGACAGACGGGAGAGAACCTGAGGCAGACGGGAAAGAGGGGAAGGAGATGGGAGAGAGGGGAAGGAGAGGGGAGGCAGACGGGGAGAGGGAGAGGGAGAGGAGGCAGACGGGAGAGAGGGGAGGCAGACGGGGAGAGAAGGGGAGGCAGACGGGAGAGAAGGGGGAGAGAAGGGGAGGCAGACGGGAGAGAAGGGAAGAGAGGGGGAGAGAGGGGGAGAGGAGAGAGGGGAGAGAGGGGGAGGAGAGGAGGGGAGAGAGGGGAGAGAGGGGAGAGAGGGGAGGAGAGGGGAGAGAGGGGAGAGAGACGGGAGGCAGAGGGGGAGAGAGGGGAAGGGGAGGAGAGGGAGAGAGGGAGGAGAGGGGAGGGGAGGGGGAGAGGGGGAGAGAGGGAGGCAGACGGGAGAGAGGGGAGGAGAGGGGGGAGAGAGGGGAGGAGAGGGGAGAGGGGAGAGGGAGGCAGACGGGAGAGAGGGGAAGGAGAGGGGAAAGAGGGGAGGAGAGGGGAGAGAGGGGAGGCAGACGGGAGAGAGGGGAGGCAGACGGGGAGAGAGGGGAGGCAGACGGGAGAGAGGGGAGACAGACGGGAGAGAGGGGAGGCAGACGGGAGAGAGGGGAGACAGACGGGAGAGAAGGGGAGGCAGAGGGGAGAGAGGGAGGCAGACGGGAGAGAAGGGGAGGCAGACGGGAGAGAAGGGGAGGCAGAGGGGAGAGAGACGGGAGAGAAGGGGAGGCAGACGGGAGAGGGGAGGCAGAGGGGAGAGAGGGGAGCAGAGGAGAGAGAGAGGAGACAGACGGGAGAGAAGGGGAGGCAGACGGGGAGAGAAGGGAGGCAGACGGGAGAGAGAAGGAGGCAGACGGGAGAGAGAGGGGAGGCAGACGGGAGAGAAGGGGAGGCAGAGGGGAGAGGGAGACAGGCAGGGAGAGAGGGGAGGCAGACGGGAGAAGGGGAGAGAAGGGGGAGAGGGAGAGAGGGAAGGAGAGGCAGAGAGAGGGGAGGCAGACGGGAGAGAAGGAGGAGGGGAGAGAGGGGAGAGAGGGGAGGCAGAGGGGAGAAGAGGGAGGCAGACGGGAGAGAAGGAGGCAGAGGAGAGGGAGGAGACGGAGAGAGAGAGAGGGGAGGAGGGAGGAGACGGGAGAGAGGGGAGAGAGGGGGGAAGGAGAGGGAGAGAGAGAGGGGAGGCAGACGGGGAGAGGCAGACGGGAGAGAGAGGGGAGAGAGGGGAGGCAGACGGGAGAGAGGGGAGGAGACGGGAGAGAGGGGAGGAGAGAAGGGAGAGAAGGGGAGGAGAGGGAGAGAGAGAGGGGAGGCAGACGGGAGAGAGGGGAGGAGAGGGGAGAGAGGGGAGGCAGAGGGGAGAGAGGGGAGGCAGACGGGAGAGAGAGGGAGGAGACGGGAGAGAGGGGAGGCAGACGGGAGAGAGGGGAGGCAGACGGGAGAAGGGGAGGCAGACGGGAGAGAGGGGAGGCAGACGGGAGAGAAGAGGGAGACAGACGGGAGAGAGAGGGGAGGCAGGGAGGGAGAGAGGGGAGACAGACGGGAGAGAGGGGAGGCAGAAGGGGAGAGGGGAGGCAGACGGGAGAGAGAGGAGAGGAGAGGCAGAGGGGAGAGAGGGAGGCAGACGGGAGAGAGGGGAGGCAGACGGGAGAGAAGGGGAGGCAGACGGGAGAGAGGGAGGCAGACGGGAGAGAGAAGGGGAGACAGACGGGAGAGAAGGAGGAAGGGGAGGCAGACGGGAGAGAGGGGAGGCAGACGCAGACGGGAGAAGGGAGAAGGAGGCAGACGGGAGAGAAGGGAGACAGACGGGAGAGAAGGGCAGGCAGACGGGAGAGAAAGGGAGGCAGACGGGAGAGAAGGGGAGGCAGACGGGAGAGAAGGGGAAGGGGAGGAGAGGGAGAGAAGGGGGAGGAGAAGGGGAGGCAGACGGGAGAGAGGGGAGAGAGGGGAGGAGACGGGAGAGAAGGGGAGGCAGACGGGAGAGAAGGGGAGGCAGAGGCAGAAGGGGGAGCAGACGGGAGGAGGGGAGAGAGGGGAGACAGACGGGAGAGAGGGGAGGCAGACGGGAGAGAAGGGGAGGCAGACGGGAGAGGGGGAGACAGACGGGAGAGAGAAGGGGAGGCAGATGGGAGAGAAGGGGAGGACAGAGGGGAGAGGAAGGAGAGAGGGCAGACGGGAGAGAGGGGAGGCAGACGGGAGAGAAGGGAGGCAGACGGGAGAGAGGGGAGGCAGACGGGAGAGAGGGGAGGCAGACGGGAGAGAAGGGGAGGCAGAGGGGAGAGAGGGGAGGCAGACGGGAGAGAGGGGAGGCAGACGGGAGAGAGGGGAGGCAGACGGGAGAGAAGGGGGAGCAGGGGGAGGGAGAGAAGGGGAGGCAGACGGGAGAGAGGGGAGGAGAGGGAGAGAGAGGGGACAGACGGGAGAGAGGGGAGGAGAGGGGAGAGAGGGGGGAGGCAGAGGGGAGAGAGAGGGGAGGCAGGGGAGAGAGGGGAGGCAGAGAGGGAGAAGGGGAGGCAGACGGAGAGAGAGGGAGAGGAGAGGGAGAGAGGGGAGAGGAGAGAGAGGGAGAGAGGGGAGGAGAGGGGAGAGAGGGAGGCAGACGGGAGAGAGGGGAAGGCAGAGGGAGAGGGGAGGAGAGAGAGAGGGGAGGCAGACGGGAGAGAGGGGAGGCAGACGGGAGAGAGGGGAGGCAGAGGAGAGAGGGGAGGCAGACGGGAGAGAAGGGGAGGCAGAGGGAGAGAGGGGAGGAGACGGGAGAGAGGGGAGGCAGACGGGAGAGAAGGGGAGGCAGACGGGAGAGAAGGGGAGGAGACGGGAGAGAGGGGAGAGGAGAAGGAGAGAGGGAGAGAGGGGAGGCAGACGGGAGAGAGGGGAGGAGAGGGAGAGAGGGAGGCAGACGGGAGAGAGGGGGGAGACGGGAGAGAGGGGAAGCAGAGGGGAGGAAGCAGAGGGAGAGAGGGGAGGCAGACGGGAGAGAGGGGGAGGAGAGGGGGAGAGAAGGGGAGGCAGACGGGAGAGGGAGAGGGAGAGGAGAGGAGAGAGGGGAGGCAGACGAGAGAAGGGGAAGGAGAGGGAGAGAGGGGAGGAGAGGGAGAGAGGGGAGGCAGACGGGAGAGAGGGGAGGACAGACGGGGAGAGGGAGGGGAGGCAGGGGAGAGAGGGGACAGACGGGAGAGAAGGGGAGGCAGAGGGAGAGAGGGGACAGACGGGAGAGAAGGGGAGGCAGACGGGAGAGAAGGGGAGGCAGACGGGAGAGAGGGGAGGCAGAGGGAGGAGGGAGAAGGAGGGAGGAGAGAGAGGGAGAGGGGAAGGAGAGGGGAGAGGGGAGGCAGACGGGAGAGAAGGGGAGGCAGACGGGAGAGAGGGGAAGGCAGAGGGGAGAGAGAGAGGGGAGAGGGAGAGGGGAGAGAGGGAGGCAGACGGGAGAGAGGGGAGGCAGACGGGAGAGAGGGAGGCAGACGGGAGAGAGGGGAGGCAGAGGGAGAGAAGGGGAGGCAGACGGGAGAGAGGGGAGGAGAGGGAGAGAGAGCAGAGGGGGAGGAAGGGGAGGAGAGGGAGAGAGGGGAGGCAGAGGAGGAGGGGAGGGGGAGAGAGGGGAAGGAGAGGGGAGAGAAGGGGAGGCAGACGGGAGAGAGGGGAGGCAGACGGGAGAGAGGGGAGGGGAGAGGGAGGAGAGGGGGAGGGAGAGAGGGGAGCAGACGGGAGAGAAGGGGAGGAGACGGGAGAGAGGGGAGGCAGACGGGAGAGAAGGGGAGGCAGACGGGAGAGAGGGAGGCAGACGGGAGAGAGGGGGAGGAGAGGGGGCAGGGGAGAGGGAGACAGAGGGGAGAGAGGGAGACAGACGGGAGAGAGGGGAGGCAGAGGAAGCAGAGGGGAAGGAGAGGGGAGAGAGGGGAGGCAGACGGGAGAGAAGGGGAGGCAGACGGGAGAGAGGGGCAGAGGAGAGGGAGCAGGGACAGGGAGAGGGAGAAGGGAGGCAGAGGAGAGAAGGGGGGAGACGGGAGAGGGGAGGCAGACGGGAGAGAGGGGGAGGAGAGGGAGAGAGGGAGAGAAGAAGGAGAGAGAGAGGGGAGGCAGACGGGAGAGAGGGGAAGGAGAGGGGAGGAGAGGGGAAGAGAGGAGAGGAGGAGAGAGGGGGCAGGGGAGAGGGAGCAGAGGGGGAGAGGAGAGGGAGAGAGGGGAGAGAGGGGAGAGAGGGGAGGAGAGGGGAGAGAGGGGAGGCAGACGGGAGAGAGGGGAGGCAGACGGGAGAGAGGGGAGGCAGACGGGAGAGAGGGGAGGCAGACGGGAGAGAGGGGAGGCAGAGGGGAGAGAGGGGAGGCAGACGGGAGAGAGGGGAGACGGGAGGAAGGGGAGAGAGAGGGGAGGCAGACGGGAGAGAGAGGGAGGCAGGGGGAGAAGGGAGGCAGACGGGAGAGAGGGGAGGCAGACGGGGAGAGGCAGGGGAGAGAGGGGAGGCAGAGAGGGGAGAGAGGGAAGAGAGGGGAGAGAGGGGAGAGAGGGGAGGCAGGGGAGAGAGGGGAGGCAGAGGGGAGAGAGGGGGAGGAGACGGGAGAGAGGGGGAGAGACGGGAGAGAGGGAGGCAGACGGGAGAGAGGGGAAGGGGAGAGGGAGAGAGGGGAAGGAGAGGGAGAGAGGGGAAGGAGAGGGGAGAGAGGGGAGGCAGACGGGAGAGAGGGGAAGGAGAGGGGAGAGAGGGGAAGGAGAGGGGAGAGAGGGGAGGAGAGAGGGGAGAGAGAGGGAGAGAGAGGGGAGGCAGACGGGGAGAGGGGAGGCAGAGGGAGAGGGGAGAGGGGAGAGAGGGGAGGCAGAGGGGAGAGAGGGGAGAGAGGGGAGAGAGGGGAGGCAGACGGGAGAGAGGGGAGAGGGAGGCAGACGGGAGAGAGGGGAGGAGACGGGGAGAGAGAGGGAGGAGAGGGGAGAGGGGAGGCAGAGGGAGAGAGGGGAGGCAGACGGGAGAGAGGGAGGAGGCAGACGGGAGAGAGGGGAGAGGCAGAGGGGAGAGAGGGGGAGGAGAGGAGAGGGAGGGAGGCAGGGGAGGCAGACGGGAGAGAGGAGGAGGCAGAGAGGAGAGAGGGGAGAGAGGGGAGGCAGACGGGAGAGAGGGGAGGCAGACGGGAGAGAGGGGAGGAGAGGGAGAGAGGGGAGAGGCAGGGGAGAGAGGGGAAGGAGAGGGGAGAGAGAGGGGAGGCAGACGGGAGAGAGGGGAAGGAGAGGGGAGAGAGAGGGGAGGAGAGGGGGGAGGGAGAGGGGAGGCAGACGGGAGAGAGGGGAGGAGAGGGGAGAGAGGGGAGGCAGACGGGAGAGGGGAGGCAGAGGGAGAGAGGGGAGGAGACGGGGAGGAGGGGGCAGGGAGGGGAGGCAGGGAGAGAGGGGGAGAGGGGAGAGAAGGGAGGAGGGGAGAGAGGGGAGGCAGACGGGAGAGAAGGGGAGGCAGGGGAGAGAGGGGAGGAGAGGGAGAGAGAGGGGAGGCAGACGGGAGAGAAGGGGAGGCAGAGGGAGAGAAGGGGAGGCAGAGGGAGAGAGGGGAGGCAGACGGGAGAGAAGGGGAGGCAGACGGGAGAGAGGGGAAGGGACGGGGAGAGGGAGGGAGAGAGGGGAGGGAGGCAGACGGGAGAGAAGGGGAGGCAGAGGGAGAGAGGGAGAGGGGGAGAGGGGAGAGAGGGAGGCAGAGGGAGGGAGACGGGAGACGAAGGGGAGGCAGACGGGAGAGAGGGGAGACAGACGGGAGAGAGGGGAGGCAGACGGGAGGGGAGAGAGGAGGGAGGCAGACGGGAGAGGGGAGGCAGACGGGAGAGAGGGGAGGCAGACGGGAGAGAGGGGAGGCAGACGGGAGAGAAGGGAGGCAGACGGGAGAGAGGGGAGGCAGACGGGAGAGAAGGGGAGGCAGACGGGAGAGAAGGGGAGGCAGACGGGAGAGAAGGGGAGGCAGACGGGAGAGGAGGGGAGGGAGAGAGGGAGAGAGGAGGCAGACGGGAGAGAGGGGAGGCAGAGGGGGGAGAGAGGGGAGGCAGACGGAGAGAAGGGGAGGAGACGGGAGGAGGGGGCAGAGGAGAGGAGAGAGAGGGGAGAGAGGGGAGAGAGGGGAGGCAGAGGGGGAGAGAAGGAGGGGAGAGGGAGAGGGGAGAGAGGGGAGGGGAGGGGAGAGAGGGGAGGAGACGGGAGAGAGGGGAGAAGGGGAGGCAGACGGGAGAGAGGGGAAGGGAGGGGAGAGAGGGAGGACAGACGGAGAGAGAAGGGGAGGCAGACGGGAGAGAGGGGAGGCAGAGGGAGAGAGGGGAGGAGAGGGGGGAGAGGCAGGGAGAGGGGAGGCAGACGGGAGAGAGGGGAGGCAGAGGGGGAGAGAGAGGGAGGCAGACGGGAGAGAGGGGAGGAGAGGGAGAGAGGGGAGGAGAGGGGAGAGGGGAGAGGAGAGAGGGAAGAGAGGGAGAGAGAGAGGAGGAGAGGAGACGGGAGAGAGGGGCAGACGGGAGAGAGGGAGAGGGAGGCAGAGAGAGGGGAAGCAGAGGGGAGAGAGGGGAGGAGAGGGAGAGGGAGAGAGGGGGAGGAGAGGGGGAGAGGGAAGGAGGCAGACGGGAGAGAGGGGAGGCAGACGGGAGAGAGGGGAGGCAGACGGGAGAGAGGGGAGGCAGACGGGAGAGAAGGGGAGGAGAGGGGAGAGGGGAGAGGGGAGGAGGAGAGAGGGAAGAGAGGGAGAGAGAGGGAGAGGGAGAGAGAGGAGGGGAGGGGAGAGAGGGAGCAGACGGGAGAGAGGGGAGGGAGAGAGGGAGAGGGAGAGGAGGGGAGAGAGGGGAGGAGAGGAGAGAGGGGAGAGAGGGAGAGAGGGGAAGGAGAGGGGGAGAGAGGAGGAGGGAGAGGGGAGGGGAGGCAGACGGGAGAGAGGGGAGGGAGGCAGAGGCAGAAGGGGAGAGAGGGGAGGCAGAGGGGAGAGACGGGAGAGGGAGGCAGACGGGGAGAGAGGGGAGGCAGAGGGAGAGAAGGGGGCAGAAGGGAGAGAGAGGGGAGGCAGACGGGAGAGAGGGGAGGCAGACGGGAGAGAGGGAGGCAGACGGGGGAGGCAGACGGGGGAGGCAGACGGGAGAGAGGGAGGCAGAGGGGAGAGAGAGGGGAGGGAGGCAGACGGGAGAGAGGGGAGGCAGAGGGGAGAGAGGGGAGGCAGGGAGAGAGGGGGAGAGGGGAGAGAGGGGAAGGAGAGGGAGAGAGGGGAGGCAGACGGGGAGAGAGGGGAAGGAGAGGGGAGAGAGGGGGAGGAGAGGGGAGAGAGGGGAGGCAGGAGAGAGGGAGAGAGGAGGAGAGGAGGGGAGAGGAGAGGGAGAGAGGGGAGGCAGACGGGAGAGAGGGGAGCAGACGGGAGAGAGAGGGGAGGCAGACGGGAGAGAGGAGAGGGGAGAGAGGGGAGGCAGACGGGAGAGAAGGGGAGGAGAGGAGAGAGGGAGAGAGGGGAGACGGGAGAGGGGAGAGAGGGGAGGCAGGGGAGAGAGAGGGAGAGGAGAGAGGGAGGAGGCAGATGGGAGAGAGGGCAGGAGAGGGGAGAGAGGAGGCAGACGGGAGAGAGGGGAGGAGAGGGGAGAGAGGGGAGGAGAGGGGAGAGAGGGGAGAGGAGGGGAAGGAGAGGGGAGAGAGGGAGGCAGACGGGAGAGAGGGGAGGAGAGGGGAGAGAGGGGAGGAGAGGGGAGAGAGGGAGAGGGGGAGAGGGGAGGCAGACGGGGAGAGGGGAAGGAGAGGGGAGAGAAGGGGAGGCAGACGGGAGAGAGGGGAGGAGAGGGAGAGAGAGAGGGGAAGGAGAGGGGGAGAGGGGAAGGAGAGGGAGAGAGGGGAGGCAGAGGGGAGAGAGGGGAAGAGAGGGAGGCAGGGGAGAGAGGGGAGGAGAGGGGAGAGAGGGGAGGCAGACGGGAGAGAAGGGGAGACAGACGGGAGAGAGGGGAGGCAGACGGGAGAGAGGGGAGGCAGACGGGAGAGAAGGGGAGGCAGACGGGAGAGAAGGGGAGGCAGAGGGGAGAGAGGGGAGGCAGACGGGAGAGAGGGAGGCAGGGGAGAGAGGGGGGAGGAGAGGGAGAGAGGGGAAGGAGAGGAAGACGGGAAGGAGGGAGAGGGAGGGAGGAGAGAGGGAGAGGGAGAGAGGGAGGCAGACGGGAGAGGAAGGGGAGGAGAGGGAGAGAGGGGGAGAGGGAGGAGAGGGAGGCAGAGGAGAGAAGGAGAGAGGAGGGAGGCAGAGGGAGAGAGGGGAGGCAGACGGGAGAGAGGGGAAGGAGAGGGGAGGGGGGGAGAGAGGGGAGAGAGGGGAGGAGAGGGGAGAGAGAGGGAGAGAGGGGAGGAGAGAGGGGAGAGAGGGGAGGCAGAGGGAGAGAGAGGGGAAGCAGGGAGAGAGGGGAGGGGAGAGGGAGGAGAGGGGAGGAGAGGGGAGGAGAGAGGGGGGGAGAGGGAGGAGAGGGGAGAGAGGGGAGGAGAGGGGAGAGAGAGGGGAGGCAGACGGGAGAGAGGGGAGGAGGGGGAGGGGAGAAGGGGAGGCAGACGGGAGAGAGGGGGGGAGGGGAGGCAGAGGGGAGAGAGGGGAGGAGACGAGGAGAGAGGGGAGGAGAGGGAGAGAGGGAGGAGAGGGGAGAGAGGGGAGGCAGACGGGAGAGAGGGGAGAGGGGAGGAGACGGGAGAGAGAGGGGAGAGGGGAGAGAGGGGAGGAGAGGGGAGAGAGGGGAGGCAGACGGGAGAGAGGGGGGAGGCAGAGGGAGAGAGGGGAGAGAGGGAGGCAGAGGGGAGAGAGGGAGAGAGGGGAGGCAGACGGGAGGGGAGGAGAAGGGGAGGCAGAGGGAGAGAGGGGAGGAGGGGAGAGAGGGGAGGAGAGGGGAGAGGGGAGAGAGGGGAGAGAGAGGAGAGGGAGAGGGGAGAGGGAGAGAGGGGAGGCAGACGGGAGAGAGGGGAGGCAGGGGAGAGAGGGAAGGAGAGGGAGAGAGGGGGGAGACGGGGAGAGGGGGAGAGGAGAGGGGAGAGAGGGGAGAGAGGGGAGGCAGACGGGAGAGAGGGGAGGAGAGGAGAGAGAGGGGAGGCAGACGGGAGAGAGGAGGCAGGGGAGAGAGAGAGGGGAGAGAGGGGAAGAGGGGAGGAGGGGAGGAGGGGAGGAGGGGAGAGAGGGGAGGCAGACGGGGAGAGAGGGGAAGGAGAGGGGGAGAGGGGGAGAGGGGAGAGAGGGGAGGAGAGGGGAGAGAGGGGAGGCAGAGGGGGAGAGAGGGGAGGCAGAGGGAGAGAGGGGAGGCAGAGGGAGAGAGGGGAGGAGAGGGAGAGAGGGGAGAGGGGAGAGAGGGGAGCAGACGGGAGAGAGGGGAGGCAGACGGGAGAGAGGGGAAGGAGAGGGGAGAAGGAGAGGGGAAGGAGGAAGGAGAGGGGAGAGAGGGGAAGGAGAGGGGAGAGAGGGGAGGCAGACGGGAGAGAGGGGAGGAGAGGGGGGAGAAGGAGAGGAGAGAGGGGAGGCAGACGGGAGAGAGGGGAGGAGGGAGAGGAGGGAGAGAGGGGAGGCAGAGGGGAGAGAGGGGAAGAGAGGGGAGGCAGAGGGAGAGAGAGGGGAGGGAGAGGGAGAGAGGGAGAGAGGGGAGGCAGACGGGAGAGAGGGGAGAGGGGAGGCAGAGGGGAGAGAGGGGAGGAGAGGGGGAGAGAGGGGGAGGAGAGGGGAGAGAGGGGAGGCAGAGGGGAGAGAAGGGAGGCAGAGGGGAGAGAGGGGAGGCAGACGGGAGAGAGGAGGGGAGGAGACGGGAGAGAGGGGAGGCAGACGGGAGAGAGGGGAGGCAGACGGGAGAGAAGGGGAGGCAGACGGGAGAGAGGGGAGGCAGACGGGAGAGAAGGGGAGGCAGAGGGGAGAGAGGGGAGGAGACGGCAGAGAGAGGAGAGGGGAGGAGAGGGAGGAGGGAGAGGGGAGAGAGGGGAGGCAGAGGAGAGAGGGGAGGCAGACGGGAGAGAGGGGAGGCAGAGGGGAGAGGGGAGGAGAGGAGAGGCAGAGGAGAGAGGGGAGAGAGGGGAGGAGAGGGAGGAGGGGAGCAGAGGGGGGAGAGAGAGGGGAGGAGACGGGAGAGAGGGGAGGAGAGGGGAGAGGGGAGGAGAGGGAGAGAGGGGAGGCAGGGGAGAGAGGGGAGGAGAGGGGAGAGAGGGGGAGAGGGGAGAGAGCAGGGAGGAGAGGGAGAGAGGGGAGGCAGAGGGGAGAGAGGGGAGGCAGGGGAGAGAGGGGAGGCAGAGGGGAGAGAGGGGAAGGAGAGGGGAGAGGAGAGGGAGGAGGGGAAGGGAGAGGGGAGAGAGGGAAGGCAGAGGGGAGAGAGAGGGGAGGCAGAGGGGAGAGAGGGAGAGGAGAGAGGGGAGAGAGGGGAGGAGAGGGGAGGCAGACGGGAGAGAGGGGGGACGGGAGAGAGGGGAGGAGGGGAGAGAGAGGAGAGGGAAGAGGGGAGAGAGGGGAGGCAGACGGGAGAGAGGGAGAGGGGCAGACGGGAGAGAGGGGGGAGAGAGAGAAGGGAGGCAGACGGGAGAGAGGGGCAGACGGGAGAGGGAGGCAGAGGGGGAGAGAAGGGGAGGCAGAGGGGAGAGACGGGAGAGAGGGGAGGCAGACGGGAGAGAGGGGAGGCAGACGGGAGAGAGAGAGGGGAGAGAGGGGAGAGGGAGAGAGGCAGACGGGGAGAGAGGGGGGGAGGCAGAGGGGAGAGAAGGGGAGGGAGAGGCAGACGGGAGAGAGGGAGGCAGACGGGAGAGAGGGGAGGAGACGGGGAGAGAGGAGAGGGGAGAGAGGGGAGGCAGACGGGAGAGAAGGGAGGAGAGGGGAGAGAGGGGGGGAGAGAGGGGGAGAGAGAGAGGGGGAGGCAGAGGGGAGAGAGGAGAGAGGGGAGAGAGGAGAGGGGGGACGGGAGAGAGGGGAGAGAGAGGGGAGAGAGGGGAGGCAGACGGGAGAGAGGGAGGGGAGGCAGGGGAGGGAGAGACGGGAGAGAGGGAGAGAGGGGAGGAGAGGGGAGAGAGAGGCAGATGGGAGAGAGGGGAGAGAGGGGAAGGGGAGGCAGAGGAGAGAGGGGAAGAGGGGAGAGAGGGG
Organism: Oncorhynchus nerka; assembly: GCF_034236695.1. Taxonomy (NCBI): domain Eukaryota; kingdom Metazoa; phylum Chordata; class Actinopteri; order Salmoniformes; family Salmonidae; genus Oncorhynchus; species Oncorhynchus nerka. The sequence continues at coordinate 96,112,522 of NC_088409.1, forward strand.
GAGGCAGACGGGAGAGAGGGGGGAAGGGGAGGAGAGAGGGAGGCAGACGGGAGAGGGGAGGCAGACGGGAGAGAAGGGGAGGCAGACGGGAGAGAGGGGAGGCAGACGGGGAGAGGGAGGCAGACGGGAGAGAAGGGGAGAGAGGGAGAGAGAGGGAGGAGAGGGGAGAGAGGGAGAGGGGAGAGACGGGAGAGAGGGGAGAGGAGGGGAGAGAGGGAGGAGAGGGGAGAGAAGGGGGGGAGAGAGGGGAGGCAGACGGGAGAGAGGGGAAGGAGGCAGGGGAGAGAGGGGAGAGAGAGAGGGAGAGAGAGGGAGGCAGACGGGAGAGGGGGACAGAGGGGGAGAGGGGAGAGGAGGAGGGGGCAGACGGGAGAGAGGGGAGGCAGACGGGAGAGAGGGGAGACAGAGGGAGAGAGGGGAGGAGGGGAGAGAAGGGGGAGGCAGAGGGAGAGAGGGGAGGAGAGGGGAAGAGACGGGAGAGAGAGAGGGGAGGCAGACGGGAGAGAGAAGGGAGAGAGAGGGGAGAGGGGAGGCAGAGGGGAAGGGGAGAGGAGGGCAGAGGGGAGAGAGGGAGGAGAGGGGAGAGGGGAGGGGGAAGGGGAGAGGGGAGAGAGGGGAGGCAGAGGCAGGGGGAGAGGCAGGGGGGAGAGGGGAGGAGAGGGAGAGAGGGAAGGAGACGGGAGAGAGGGGAGGCAGACGGGAGAGAGGGGAGGAGGGGGAGAGAGGGGAGGAGGGAGAGAGAGGGGAGAGAGGGCAGACGGGAGAGAAGGGGAGGCAGACGGAGAGAAGGGGGGAGAGAGGGGAGGCAGGGGAGAGAGGGAGAGAGAGAGGCAGGGGAGAGGAGAGGGGAGAGAGGGAGAGGGGAGGCAGAGGGGAGAGGGAGGAGAGGGGAGAGAGGGGAGGCAGACGGGAGAGAGGGAGGGGAGGCAGAGGGGAGGAGAGGAGAGAGGAGAGAGAGGGGGGAGAGAGAGAGGGGAGGCAGACGGGGAGAGGGGAAGGGAGGGAGAGAGGGGAGGGAGAGGGGAGGCAGAGGGGAGGGAGACGGGAGAGAGGGAGAGGCAGACGGGAGAGAGGAGGAGAGGGAGAGAGAGGAGAGGGGGAGAGGAAGGAGGAGGGGAGAGAGGGGAGGCAGAGGAGAGGGGAGAGAGGGAGGCAGAGGGGGGAGAGAGAGGGGAGAGGGGAGAGAGGGGAGGCAGAGGGGAGAGAGGGGAGAGGGGAGAGAGGGAGAGGAGAGGGGAGAGAGGGGAGAGAGGGAGAGAGAGGGGAAGGAGAGGAGAGAGGGGAGAGAGGGGAGAGAGGGGAGAGAGGGGAGAGACGGGAGAGAGGGGAGGCAGACGGGAGGAGAGAGGGGAGGCAGACGGAGAGAGGAGGGAGAGAGGAGGCAGACGGGAGAGAGGGGAGGCAGACGGGAGAGAGGAGAGAGGGGAGGGGGCAGACGGGAGAGAGGGGAGAGAGGAGAGGGGAGGCAGACGGGAGAGAGGGGAGGAGAGGGGAGAGAGGGGAGAGAGGGGAGGAGGGGAGAGAGGGGGGAGAGAGGGGAGGCAGACGGGAGAGAGGGGAGGAGAGAGGGGAGAGAGGGGGAGGGGAGAGGGGAGCAGACGGGAGAGAGGGGAGGGGGGAGAGGGGCAGAGAGAGGGGGAGGAGAGGGAGGCAGAGGGGGGAGGGAGAGGGGAGGAGAGGGAGAGAAGGGGAGGCAGACGGGAGAGAGAGGGGAGGAGAGGGGAGAGAGGGAGAGGGGAGAGAGAGGGAGGCAGACGGGAGAGAGGGGAAGGAGAGGGAGAGAGGGGGAGGAGAGGGAAGGAGAGGGGAGGCAGAGAGAGAGGGGAGGCAGAGGAGAGGGGAGAGGGGAGAGAGGGGAGGCAGACGGGAGAGAGGGGGGAAGGGAGAGGGGAGGAGACGGGAGAAGGGGAGAGGGGAAGAGGGGAGGAGAGGCAGACGGAGAGAAGGGAAGAGGGAGAGAAGAGGCAGGGGAGAGAGGGGAGGCAGATGGGAGGAGGGGAGAGAGGGGGAGGCAGAGGGGGAGAGAGGGGAAGGAGAGGGGAGAGAGGGGAGCAGACGGGAGAGAGGGGAGGAGAGGGGAGAGAGGGGCAGACGGGAGAGAGGGGAGGCAGAGGGGAGAGAGGGGAGGCAGACGGGAGAGAGGGGGGAGAGAAGGGGAGGCAGAGGGAGAGAGAGGGGAGGCAGACGGGAGAGAGGGGAAGAGAGGGGAGAGAGGGGAGGAGAGGGGAGGGAGAGAGGGAGGGGAGGAGAGGGGAGAGAGGGGAGGAGACGGGAGAGAGGGGAGGAGGGAAGGAGAGGGGAGAGAGAGGGGAGGCAGACGGGAGAGAGAGGGGAGGGGACAGACGGGAGAGAGGGGAGGCAGAGGGGAGAGAAGGGAGAGGGGAGAGAGGGGAGGAGAGGGGAGAGAGGGGAGGAGGCAGAGAGGGAGGAGAGAGGGAGAGGGGAGGCAGACGGGAGAGGGGGAAGGGAGGGAGGCAGAGAGAGGGAGAGAGGGGAGAGAGGGGAAGGAGAGGGAGAGGGAAGCAGAGGGGAGAGAGGGGAGGCAGAGGGGAGAGAGGGAGAGAGGAGGAGAGGAGAGAGGGGGAGAGAGAGGGGAGGCAGACGGGAGAGAGGGAGAGGGGAAGAGAGGGGGCGGGAGAGGGGAGGAGGGGGAGAGAGGGGAAGGAGAGGGGAGAGAGGGGAGGCAGATGGGAGAGAGGGGAGAGAGGGGAGGCAGACGGGAGAGAGGGGAGGGGAGAGAGGGGAGGCAGACAGGAGAGAGGGGAAGGAGAGGGGAGAGAGGGGAAGGAGAGGAAGCAGAGGGGAGAGAAGGGAGGCAGACGGGAGAGAGGGGAGGCAGACGGGAGAAAGGGGAGAACACAGAATATGAAGCTTATACACATTCTAACAGATCCAGAATTATGTAATAAACCTTATCCTAAATATCTAATTTGACTGATTGCGATTAAGCCCAGTGGCAAATTCAACCAGTCAACTGAACCTTCATTCCTAGAGAAACGCTAAAGCATAGGAGATTGACAAGTACACTGCTGAACTGCAACAACACAAACAGATACATGATGAAGCCTTGTTCCACTTTGCACCAATGTTACATCCGTCGTCAGAATGAGACCAAAGCGCAGCGTGGAAAGATCTTTCTTTATTTTAGATGAACACCAAAAAAACAACAAAACATCAACTAATGTAAAGTTCTGCAGCTCTATACAGCAACTGTGCAAAAAACAAGATCCCACAAGCGCAGGTGGAAAACAGGCTGCCTAAGTATGATCCCCAATCAGAGACAACGATAGACAGCTGCCTCTGATTGGGAACCAAACCCGGCCAACGAAGAAATGGAAAAACTAGAATTCCCACCCCAATTCACACCCTGACCTAACCACATAGAGATTAAACAGGCTCTCTGAGGTCAGGGCGTGACATCCACACTCACTAAGACAAATATACACCGCATCCTCCAACTTCCAACAAGTTCTATGTTATCAAAGAATGTTAATCCTTAGTGGCACAGCGGTCTAAGGCACTGCATCACAGCGCTAGAGGTGTCACTACAGACCCTGGTTCGATCATGGGCTGTATCACAACCGTCTGTGATCGGGAGTCCATTTAGGGTGGCGCGCAATTGAGCACAGCGTCGTCCGGGTTAGGGTTTGGCCGGGGTGGGTGAGCACAGCGTCGTCCTGGTTAGGGTTTGGCCGGGGTGGGTGAGCACAGCGTCGCCCAGGTTAGGGTTTGGCCGGGGTGGGTGAGCACAGCGTCGTCCTGGTTAGGGTTTGGCCGGGGTGGGTGAGCACAGCGTCGTCCGGGTTAGGGTTTGGCCGGGGTGGGTGAGCACAGCGTCGTCCGGGTTAGGGTTTGGCCGGGGGTGGGTGAGCACAGCGTCGTCCGGGTTAGGGTTTGGCCGGGGTGGGCCGTCATTGTAAAGAAACATTTGTTCTTAAACTGACTTACCTGATTAAATATAAACTAAAATAAATGATCTACCAGGTGATGTCATGTATAGAGAAGGAGATGTGCAGTAGTAGAAATGAGTATCCAGAGGAAGAGGTGTGCAGTAGTAGAGGCAAATAGCCATGGTAACCAAACAAGTAGTAACCATCACAATTCAGTCAGACATGGCAGAGCTGACCTGCCTGTGTGTTTGTGTCTCACAGCTGTGTGTTTCTCTCTCCACAGTCGAGTCTCCCAACAGGAACTGATGAATCTGACACAATCACAGCACCATGCAATGCATTGTGGGGTTGCAGTTAATCCCTCTTTCTCTCTATCTCTCTCTCTATCTATCTTTCCCTCTATCTTTCCATCTCTCTCTGTATATCTTTCCATCTCTCTCTGTATATCTTTCCATTTCTCTCTGTATATCTTTCCCTCTCTCTATATATCTTTCCCTCTATCTTTCCCTCTCTCTATATATCTTTCCCTCTATCTTTCCATCTCTCTCTGTATATATTTCCCTCTCTATATATATATCTTTCCCTCTCTATCTTTCCATCTCTCTCTGTATATCTTTCCCTCTCTCTATATATCTTTCCCTCTTTCTTTCCCTCTCTCTATATATATTTCCCTCTATCTTTCCCTCTCTCTATATATCTTTCCCTCTCTATATATATATGTCTTTCCCTCTCTATCTTTCCCTCTCCCTGTATATCTTTCCATCTCTCTCTGTATATCTTTCCCTCTCTATCTATATATCTTTCCCTCTATCTTTCATTCTCTCTATATATCTTTCCCTCTCTATCTATATATCTTTCCCTCAATCTTTCATTCTCTCTATATATATTTCCCTCTATCTTTCCCTCTCTCTGTATATATCTTTCCCTCTCTATATATATCTTTCCCTTTATCTTTCCCTCTCTATATATATATATTTTTCCCTCTCGATCTTTCCCTCTCTCTGTATATCTTTCCATCTCTCTCTGTATATCTTTCCCTCTCTATCTATATATCTTTCCCTCTATCTTTCCCTCTCTCTATATATCTTTCCCTCTATCTTTCCCTCTCTCTATATATCTTTCCCTCTATCTTTCCATCTCTCTCTGTATATCTTTCCCTCTCTATATATATATATCTTTCCCTCTCTATCTTTCCATCTCTCTCTGTATATCTTTCCCTCTCTCTATATATCTTTCCCTCTTTCTTTCCCTCTCTCTATATATCTTTCCCTCTATCTTTCCCTCTCTATATATATCTTTCCCTCTCCCTGTATATCTTTCCATCTCTCTCTGTATATCTTTCCCTCTCTATCTATATATCTTTCCCTCTATCTTTCATTCTCTCTATATATCTTTCCCTCTATCTTTCCCTCTCTATCTATATATCTTTCCCTCGATCTTTCATTCTCTCTATATATATTTCCCTCTATCTTTCCCTCTCTCTGTATATATCTTTCCCTCTCTATATATATATATATCTTTCCCTCTATCTTTCCCTCTCTATATATATATATATATATCTTTCCCTCTCGATCTTTCCCTCTCTCTGTATATCTTTCCATCTCTCTCTGTATATCTTTCCCTCTCTATCTATATATCTTTCCCTCTATCTTTCCCTCTCTCTATATATCTTTCCCTCTATCTTTCCCTCTCTCTATATATCTTTCCCTCTATCTTTCCCTCTCTATATCTATATATATCTTTCCCTCTCTATCTTTCCATCTCTCTCTGTATATCTTTCCATCTCTCTCTGTATATCTTTCCCTCTCTATCTATATATCTTTCCCTCTATCTTTCCCTCTCTCTATATATCTTTCCCTCTATCTTTCCCTCTCTCTATATATCTTTCCCTCTATCTTTCCCTCTCTATATCGATATATATCTTTCCCTCTCTATCTTTCCATCTCTCTCTGTATATCTTTCCATCTCTCTCTGTATATCTTTCCCTCTCTATCTATATATATTTCCCTCTATCTTTCCCTCTCTCTATATATCTTTCCCTATATCTTTCCCTCTCTATATCTATATATATCTTTCCCTCTCTATCTTTCCATCTCTCTCTGTATATCTTTCCATCTCTCTCTGTATATCTTTCCATCTCTCTCTGTATATCTTTCCATCTCTCTATATTTATATTTTCCTCTCACTCTCTATATCTTCCCTCTATCTTTCCATCTTTGCCCCTCTCTCCATCTTTCCCCCTCTCTCTCTCTCTTTCCCTCCCTCTCTCTACCTTTCCATCTTTCCCTCTATCTTTCTCTCTCTATCTTTCCCTCTCTCTCTCTTTCCTTCTCTCTATCTTTCCCCCTCTCTCTCTCTCTCTTTCCCTCTCTCTATCTTTACCTCTCTCTCTCTCTCTCTTTCCCTCTCTCTATCTTTCCCTCCCTCTCTCTATCTTTCCCTCTCTATCTTTCCCTCCCTCTCTCTCTCTTTCCCTCTCTCTATCTTTCCCTCCCTCTCTCTCTCTCTATCTTTCCCTCTCTCTCTTAGTGATGGGAGATGTCCTCCTCTCCTGCCTGGAGTGAGGTGGATGAACACACATTCATTCTACACGTCACACACAGAAGCAACGAACATCTCTCGAAATGCAGGTGCAGCTTCGCCATGACGACCACGGCGACTCAGGTTACTATAGCAACAGATTTGCCTCCCTCGCTCTCTCTCTCCCCCTCCCTCTCTTCGTCTCTCAATTAAATTCAATTCAATTTAAGGGCTTTATTGGCATAGGAAACGTATGTTTACATTGCCAAGGCAAGTGAAATAGATAATAAACAAGAGTGAAATAAACAATACAAAATTAACAGTAAACAGAACACGCACAAAAGTTCCAACAGAATAATGAAGACATTTCAAATGTCATATTATGTGCAAAAAGTACAAAACATAAAAATACATAAATATGAGTTGTATTTACAATGGTGTTTGTTCTTCACTGGCTGCCCTTTTCTTGTGGCAACAGGTCACAAATATTGCTGCTATGATTTCAAACTGTGGTATTTCACCCAGTAGATATTCTTAGCAGATGCAGATATGTGTAATCTGAGGGAAATATGTCTCTCTAATATGGTCATACATTGGGCAGGAGGTTAGGAAGTGCAGCTCAGCTTCCACCTCATTTTGTGGGCAGTGTGCACATAGCCTGTCTTCTCTTGAGAGCCATGTCTGCCTACGGTGGTGTCATGACGTTGGCCTGGGGGTAGGTTTATGACAGTCATAAATACCTCTTTCCCCCTTTTTCCTCTCTCTACCCTACTGATGTTACATTTGCAAACCCCTTTGGTTAACATAGAGATTCTGGGAACATCAGAAGGTGGGGGGAAATGAACTGTATTCAGGTAATCCGACCAGTTGAACATACGCGGTGGTACTTAATGAATATGATGTCAGTTCGGTTGTCATCTGAGACATTCTCATCAATGATAAGATGACAAACTCTACAGTGGAAAGTCAGAGTCAGAGTTATCGGATTCACATGGAATGGTTGTTCAATTTAAATGTTTGAATATGAAATTATTCGTGAAGGGATGAAATGTGCTTTTAGCATCTAAAATGTGAGATTTGGGTTTTCATAAGGTAGGGCTCTGCTCAATCAGTGGAAGGACATGGGCTATAAACTTTTCAAACACGCCCTCCTCTCCCTTCCTATAAAAAGCATTGACGACAATATAACCTCCTGTTCCGAGGATGTGAAGACGACGGTCCGATGTCAGAATGGTTCAGATAATAACTACAGAACGAAGCCAACGAACTTTGAACTCTTATTCACTACAGAAGCGATACCTGAGTTAACAACAGCAGCTGCAAACGCAGGTTAGGAAGGACACAACAACGTTACTACAACGTATCCAATTTTCCAGCAGATACATTCTTCAAAGGACAAAGGACTCGGTTGGGCAACACGGCCTTCCATCTACCAGCAACCTACCGAAGCGCAGCTCAGAGTAAATATTTATTGCATTTTCCTTTTCCAAATGGGTGGTAATTTAGAATGCATAAGATACTGTATTTACGATAGCACAGCTTCTCCCTTTGTTCCTCAGTGTTCCCGCTCTTTCACTCAAACCCAGACCCTTTTATTTTATGTAACAAGCTGTCATATCTGTTCGAGCCGCTAGGGACATTTTCCTTTATGACGTAATTTATGATCAAGTTATGATTTAATTATGTGTATATTTAATTCTGTGTGATTAGTTTGGTATTTAGTAAATAAATAATGAAACCCAATTTCGTATTGTTGATTCAACTTGTTAGCCAAGGTTCGTGCACCAAGAATTTACAACTTTCAGATGAAAGTTGAATGAGCACCCGGCCTCACCCTACTAGAATCCGAAGTCAAATGTCTGCTGTTTGCTGATGATCTGGTGCTTCGGTCACCAACCAAGGAGGGCCTACAGCAGCACCTAGATCTTCTGCACAGATTCTGTCAGACCTGGGCCCTGACAGTAAATCTCAGTAAGACCAAAATAATGGTGTTCCAAGAATGGTCCAGTCACCAGGACCACAAATACAAATTCCATCTAGACACTGTTGCCCTAGAACACACAAAAAACTATACATACCTTGGCCTAAACATCAGCGCCACAGGTAACTTCCACAAAGCTGTGAACGATCTGAGAGACAAGGCAAGAAGGGCATTCTATGCCATCAAAAGGAACATCAATTTCAACATACCAATTAGGATTTGGCTAAAAATACTTGAATCAGTCCTAGAGCCCATTGCCCTTTATGGTTGTGAGGTCTGGGGTTCGCTCACAAAATGGGACAAACACCAAATTGAGACTCTGCATGCAGAATTCTGCAAAAATATCCTCAGTGTACAACGCAGAACACCAAATAATGCATGCAGAGCAGAATTAGGCCGATACCCACTAATTATCAAAATCCAGAAAAGAGACGTTAAAATCTACAACCACCTAAAAGGAAGCGATTCCCAAACCTTCCATAACAAAGCCATAACCTAGAGAGTGAACGACCTTGGAGAAGAGTCCCCTAAGCCAGATGGTCCTGGGGCTCTGTTCACAAACACAAACACACCATACAGAGCCCCAGGACAGCAGCACAATTAGACTCAACCAAATCATGAGAAAACAAAAAGATAATTACTTGACACATTGGAAAGAATTAACAAAAAAACAGAGCAAACTAGAATGCTATTTGGCCCTAAACAGAGAGTACACAGCGGCAGAATACCTGACCACTGCGACTGACCCAAAATTAAGGAAAGCTTTGACTATGTACAGACTCAGTGAGCATAGCCTTGCTATTGAGAAAGGCCGCCGTAGACAGACATGGCTCTCAAGAGAAGACAGGCTATGTGCACACTGCCTACAAAATGAGGTGGAAACCGAGCTGCACTTCCTAACCTCCTGCCCAATGTATGACCATATTAGATACACATATTTCCCTCAGATTACACAGATCCACAAAGAATTCAAAAACAAATCCAATTTTGATAAACTCCCATATCTACTGGGTGAAACACCACAGTGTGCCATCACAGCAGCAAGATTTGTGACCTGTTGCCACGAGAAAAGGTCAACCAGTGAAGAACAAACACCATTGTAAATACAACCCATATTTATGCCTATTTATTTTATCTTGTGTCCTTTAACCATTTGTACATTGTTAAAACACTGTATATATATAATATGACATTTGTAATGTCTTTATTGTTTTGAAACTTCTGTATGTGTAATGTTTAATGTTAATTTTTATTGTTTATTTCACTTTTGTATATTATCTACCTCACTTGCTTTGGCAATGTTAACACATGTTTCCCATACCAATAAAGCCCCTTGAATTGAATTGAATTGAGAGAGAGAGAGGCAGAGACAGAGAGAGAGATTGTGTGAGAGAGAGAGAGAGAGAGAGAGAGAGAGAGAGAGAGAGAGAGAGAGAACCACCTGCAGCGTCTCCCGTGGCAACAGACTCCACAGAAGGCCTGCAGGCCCTGTCCATCAACAAACCCCAGTAGAGACGAAAGTAGATCACTGTCCCTCCCTCCAACCCTGATTCCATCCATCTCTCCTCTCTGCCACAGTTTCTCCTTTATTCTTTCGCCCAGGTCTGCACTTATTCACAACTTTTTTTCCTGATCTGGTCTCTCCTCCCTCTTCCCTTCCTCCTCTCCTCTATCCTCTCCATATACCTCTATCTTCCTTTAAGCTGCGGTTAGCACAGCCTCGGTTGTGGTTGTGTCTGATTCGTATCAGAATGCTCTATCATTAGGAGAGAATCTGACTCCCACAACAATACTCCTCACCTTAGTTTCCATTGGAATGGCTGATGGAATGGTTCATTCCTTTTGGGCAAACCGTGTGTGTGTGTGTGTGTGTGTGTGTGTGTGTGTGTGTGTGTGTGTGTGTGTGTGTGTGTGTGTGTGCGTGTGTGTGTGTGTGTGTGTTACAAACCATCAGGTAAATGAGAGAGAAGTTGTTCGGCGGTCGACGTCACCGGTTTTCTAGTCGCCACCGATCCACTTTTAATTTTCCATTTGTTTTGTTTTCATTGTACACACCTGGTTTCCAATCCCATAATTAGGTTCCTTATTTAACCCTCTGGTTCCCATGGTTTTGTTCTGTGTTAAAGCTGTCACTTATATTTGTGATTATTTTCCCTGCGTGGGAGATTTTGTTGTTTGGTTGAGTGAAGTCTGTAATTACTCAGTTCTGTGTGTCCTGCGCCTGACCCCGTCCCACAGGCTGCACATTGACTCTTAACAGTGTGTCTGAGCGGAGAGGGACTTCTCGATGTATGGGGGGGGGTTTATTTATAGTCCGGGACACACCCGAGGCCTGGTGTGTCCCATTTCGCTGACAACCCTTCCCGGCTCCGCCCACTGACATCCTATTTTTAAGAAGGAAAACCGGAGCAAAAATATAGAATTGAGCGGACAGAGTGTGAGGGTGGTCACAGTGTGTTGGAGTGTGGGCAGTGTGTTGGAGGGTGGTCACAGTGTGTTGGAGTGTGGGCAGTGTGTTGGAGGGTGGGCAGTGTGTTGGAGGGTGGGCAGTGTGTTGTAGTGTGGGCAGTGTGTTGGAGGGTGGGCAGTGTGTTGGAGTGTGGGCAGTGTGTTGGAGTGTGGGCAGTGTGTTGGAGTGTGGGCAGTGTGTTGGAGTGTGGGCAGTGTGTTGGAGGGTGGGCAGTGTGTTGGAGTGTGGGCAGTGTGTTGGAGTGTGGGCAGTGTGTTGGAGTGTGGGCAGTGTGTTGGAGTGTGGGCAGTGTGTTGGAGGTTGGTCAGTGTGTTGGAGTGTGGGCAGTGTATTGGAGGTTGGTCAGTGTGTTGGAGTGTGGGCAGTGTGTTGGAGTGTGGGCAGTGTGTTGGAGTGTGGGCAGTGTGTTGGAGTGTGGGCAGTGTGTTGGAGTGTGGGCAGTGTGTTGGAGTGTGGGCAGTGTGTTGGAGTGTGGGCAGTGTGTTGGAGTGTGGGCAGTGTGTTGGAGGGTGGTCAGTGTGTTGGAGTGTGGGCAGTGTATTGGAGGGTGGGCAGTGTGTTGGAGGGTGGTCAGTGTGTTGGAGTGTGGGCAGTGTGTTGGAGTGTGGGCAGTGTGTTGGAGTGTGGGCAGTGTATTGGAGTGTGGGCAGTGTGTTGGAGTGTGGGCAGTGTGTTGGAGTGTGGGTAAAGTAGTGAGAATAAATATTATATAGGTGCTATTTATCATAGTAACAACCTCATCAGCTCACTCCTATAAATACACACACACACATATACACACACACGCACACACACACATATAAATATCAGTGTATTGACATTGGGCCAGGTCTATGTTCAAGAGGTGTGAGTCTGAGGTCAGGCAACACATTTATTCTACTGTAATTACAACAGATAATAGAACAATCCCTGCATTGAATGACCCTCTCTTATCTCACAATGTGTGTGTGTCTGTGTGGTTGTGTGTGTGTGTGGTTGTGTGTGTGTGTGTGTGTGTGTGTGTGTGTGTGTGTGTGTGTGTGTGTGTGTGTGTGTGTGTGTGTGTGTGTGTGTGTGTGTGTGTGTGTGTGTGTGTGTGTGTGAGTTTTTGTGTAAATTGCAACTAACAATACCGCCGTTCCAGCACCGTGCACAGCCCATTATCATCACCACAGTTCCACAGCCAACACATCTGCAGATGCATTCACACACACACACACACACACACACACACACACACACAAACACACACACACACACACACAGGGAGCGAAAAGTTACGTGTATCCTGCCACGGGAGAGTTTTGAAATCTGTCACAACCCCTTTTTGAATCAGCTTTTGTTTTGAGAAAAACATTCAAACGTTCAAACGTTTAAAAACAATATGCTAATTTTGTTTTATCTATAATTGTAACGAGTGCGCTGAGAGTCTGAAAAGCAAGGACAGGGAGTGAATGTTTAAATAAATAAACAAAACAATCAACACAAACAAAGCACCAACATGAAAACAGAGTCGATAACACCTGAGGTAAGAACCAAGGGGAGTGATAGATATAGGGAAGGTAATCAAGGAGGTGATGGAGTCCAGGTGAGTGACAGATATAGGGAAGGTAATCAAGGAGGTGATGGAGTCCAGGTGAGTGATAGATATAGGGAAGGTAATCAAGGAGGTGATGGAGTCCAGGTGAGTGACAGATATAGGGAAGGTAATCAAGGAGGTGATGGAGTCCAGGTGAGTGACAGATATAGGGAAGGTAATCAAGGAGGTGATGGAGTCCAGGTGAGTGACAGATATAGGGAAGGTAATCAAGGAGGTGATGGAGTCCAGGTGAGTGATAGATATAGGGAAGGTAATCAAGGAGGTGATGGAGTCCAGGTGAGTGACAGATATAGGGAAGGTAAATCAAGGAGGTGATGGAGTCCAGGTGAGTGACATGAGACGATGGTGACAGGTGTGCCGGGATAACCAGCAGTCTGATGACCTAGAGGCCGGAGAGGGAGTATAACCAGCAGCCTGATGACCTAGAGGCCGGAGAGGGAGTATAACCAGCAGCCTGATGACCTAGAGGCAGGAGAGGGAGTATAACCAGCAGCCTGAAGACCTAGAGGCCGGAGAGGGAGTATAACCAGCAGCCTGATGACCTAGAGGCCGGAGAGGGAGTATAACCAGCAGCCTGATGACCTAGAGGCAGGAGAGGGAGTATAATCAGCAGCCTGATGACCTAGAGGCTGGAGAGGGAGTATAACCAGCAGCCTGATGACCTAGAGGCCGGAGAGGGAGTATAACCAGCAGCCTGATGACCTAGAGGCCGGAGAGGGAGTATAACCAGCAGCCTGATGACCTAGAGGCCGGAGAGGGAGTATAACCAGCAGCCTGATGACCTAGAGGCCGGAGAGGGAGTATAACCAGCAGCCTGATGACCTAGAGGCCGGAGAGGGAGTATAACCAGCAGCCTGATGACCTAGAGGCCGGAGAGGGAGTATAACCAGCAGCCTGATGACCTAGAGGCCGGAGAGGGAGTATAACCAGCAGCCTGATGACCTAGAGGCCGGAGAGGGAGTATAACCAGCAGCCTGATGACCTAGAGGCAGGAGAGGGAGTATAACCAGCAGCCTGATGACCTAGAGGCCGGAGAGGGTGTATAACCAGCAGCCTGATGACCTAGAGGCCGGAGAGGGAGTATAACCAGCAGCCTGATGACCTAGAGGCCGGAGAGGGAGTATAACCAGCAGCCTGATGACCTAGAGGCCGGAGAGGGAGGATACGTGACAATATAACAACTAACTGAATTTGTTTTGAGCACTTTACACATTTAGTTTGGGATCCAGCCCTGTAAAGGTAATTTAGTTTGGGATCCACCCCTGTAATTAGTTTGGGATCCACCCCTGTAAAGGTAATTTAGTTTGGGATCCACCCCTGTAATTAGTTTGGGATCCACCCCTGTAAAGGTAATTTAGTTTGGGATCCACTCCTGTAAAGGTAATTTAGTTTGGGATCCACCCCTGTAAAGGTAATTTAGTTTGGGATCCACCCCTGTAAACTTAATTTAGTTTGGGATCCACCCCTGTCAAGGTAATTTAGTTTGGGATCCACCCCTGTAAAGGTCATTTAGTTTGGGATCCACCCCTGTAAAGGCAATTTAGTTTGGGATCCACCCCTGTAAAGGTAATTTAGTTTGGGATCCACCCCTGTAAAGGTCATTTAGTTTGGGATCCACCCCTGTAAAGGCAATTTAGTTTGGGATCCACCCCTGTCAAGGTAATTTAGTTTGGGATCCACCCCTGTAAAGGTCATTTAGTTTGGGATCCACCCCTGTAAAGGCAATTTAGTTTGGGATCCACCCCTGTAAAGGTAATTTATTATGGGATCCACCCCTGTAAAGGTAATTTATTATGGGATCCACCCCTGTAAAGGTAATTTAGTTTGGGATCCACCCCTGTAAAGGTAATTTATTATGGGATCTACCCCTGTAAAGGTAATTTATTATGGGGATCTACCCCTGTCAAGGTAATTTAGTTTGGGATCCACCCCTGTAAAGGTAATTTATTATGGGATCCACCCCTGTCAAGGTAATTTAGTTTGGGATCCAGCCCTGTAAAGGTAATTTAGTTTGGGATCCAGCCCTGTAAAGGTCATTTAGTTTGGGATCCACCCCTGTAAATATCATTTAGTTTGGGATCCAGCCCTGTAAAGGTAATTTAGTTTGGGATCCAGCCCTGTAAATGTCATTTAGTTTGGGATCCAGCCCTGTAAATGTCATTTAGTTTGGGATCCAGCCCTGTAAATGTAATTTAGTTTGGGATCCAGCCCTGTAAATGTCATCTGTCCCCGGCGCCGACAGAGATGGACGCCTCGCTTCGCGTTCCTAGGAAACTATGCAGTATTTTTTACGTGTTATTTCTTACATTGGTACCCCAGGTAATCTTAGGTTTTATTACACACAGCCGGGAGGAACTATTGGATATAAGAGTAACGTCAACTCACCAACATTATGACCAGGAATACGACTTTCTCGAAGCGGTTCCTCCGTTTGGCACACCACTCAGGACAAAGGATCGAATCCCAGCCGGCGACCCAAAACAATGGCGCCCCAGACGGAGTGGTCTTCCGGTCAGGCTCCATAGACGGGCACAACGCGCACCGCTCCCGAGCATACAACCAATGTCCAGTCTCTTGACAACAAGGTAGACGAAATCCGAGCATATCGATTGTGTGACCCGGGCTGGCAAAACACTGGATCATTGTTATTCTAACTTCCGCGATGCATATAAGGCCCTCCATCACCCCCCTTTTGGAGAAGCTGACCACGACTCCATTTTGTTGCTCTTAGCCTATAGACAGACACTACAACAGGTAGCACCTGTGCTCAAGTCTGTTCAACGCTGGTCTGACCAATCGGATTCCACACTTCAAGATTGCTTCGATCACGTGGACTGGGATATGTTCCGCATAGCGTTGAACAACAACATTGATGAATACGCTGATTCGGTGAGCAAGTTTATTAGCAAGTGCATCGGTTATGTTGTACCCACAGCGTGTATTAAAACATTTCCCAACCAGAAACCATGGATTGATGGCAGCATTCGCGCAAAACTGAAAGCGCGAACCACTGCTTTAAATCAGGGCAAGGTGACCGGAAACATGACCGAATACAAACAGTGTAGCTATTCCCTCCGCAAGGCAATCAAACAAGCTAAGCGGCAGTATAGAGAAAAAGTAGAGTCACAATTCAACAGCTCAGACACGAGAGGTGTGGCAGGGTCTACAGTCAATCATGGACTACAAAAGAAAAACCAGCCCCGTCACGGACCACGATGTCTTGCTCCCAGACAAACTAAACAACTTCTTTGCTCGCTATGAGGACAATACAGTGCCACTGACACGGCCCGCTACCAAAACCTGCGGGCTCTCCATCACTGCAACCAATGTGAGTAAACCATTTAAACGTGTTAACCCTCGCAAGGCTGCAGGCCCAGACGGCATCCCCAGCCGCAATCTCAGAGCATGTGCAGACCAGCTGGCTGGTGTGTTTAAGGACATATTCAATCAAACCTTATCCCAGTCTGCTGTTCCCACATGCTTCAAGAGGGCCACCATTGTTCCTGTTCCCAAGAAAGCTAAGGTAACTGAGCTAAACGACTACCGGGGCCGTAGCACTCACTTCCGTCATCATGAAGTGCTTTGAGTGACTAGTCAAGGACCATATCACCTCCAACATACCTGACACCCTAGACCCACTCCAATTTGCTTACCACCCCAATAGGTCCACAGACGACACAATCTCAATCACACTGCACACGGCCCTAACCAATCTGGACAAGAGGAATACCTATGTAAGAATTCTGTTCATCGACTACAGCTCAGCATTTAACACCATAGTACCCTCCAAACTCATCATTGAGCTTGAGACCCTGGGTCTCAACCCCGCCCTGTCCAAATGGGTCCTGGACATCTCCACCCTGCTGATCCTCAACACTGGGGCCCCACAAGGGTGCGGTTCTCAGCCCTCTCATGTACTCCCTGTTCACCCACGACTGCGTGGCCATGCACGCCTCCAACTCAATCATCAAGTTTGCAGACGACACTACAGTGGTAGGCTTGATTATCAACAACGACTTGACGACCTAGAGGGAGGGGGTGAGGGTCCTCGGAGTGTGGTCTTGGAAAATAAACTCACACTCAATGTCAACAAAACAAAGGAGATGATCGTGGACTTCAGGAAACAGCAGAGAGAGCAGCCTATCCACATCGACGGGACAGTAGTGGAGAGGGTGGAAAGTTTTAAGTTCCTCGGCGTCACGGACAAACTGAAATGGTCCACCCAAACAGGGGGCGTGGGGATGAAGGCGCAGCAGCGCCTCTTCAACCTCAGGAGGCTGAAGAAATTTGGCTCGCCACCAAAAGCACTCACAAATGTTTGCAGATGCACAATCGAGAGCATCCTGTCGGACTGTATCACCGCCTGATACGGCAACTGCTCCGCTCACAACCGTAAGGCTCTCCAGAGGGTAGTGAGGTCTACACAACGCATCACGGTTGCAAAACACAGCTTAGCTTGTCTTTAATCCACCTGGCATGTCAGATTTCAAAAAAGCTTTTCGGCGAAAGCATACCAAGCGTTTATGTAAGCACATCTCTCTCAGAAGACAAAACATTACAAACAGCTAGCAGCCAAGTAGATTGGTCACGAAGGTCAGAAAAGCAATAAAATGAATTGCTTACCTCTGATGATCTTCGGATGTTTGTACTCACGAGATTCCCAGTTATACAATAAATGTTCCTTTAGTTCCATAAAGATTATTTTATATCCAAAATACCTCTGTTCAGAAATCCAAAGGCTCGAGCGGTCATGACGGAGCAGACGAAAATTCAAAATAGTATCCGTAAAGTTCGTAGAAACATGTCAAACGTTTTTATTAATCAATCCTCAGGTTGTTTTTACAATACATAATCAATAATATTTCAACCAGACTGTAGCTTCTTCAATAGGAGAGAGAGAGAAAATGTCTGCTCCGAGCTGTTGCGCATATAAAACGCTGCTGGCACCCAGCCATCCAATGACACAATGTGATCTTTCTCGCTCATTTTTCAAAGTAAAAGCCTGAAACTATGTCTAATGACTGTTCACAACATGTGGAATCCATAGGAAAAGGAATCTGGTTGATATCCCTTTAAATGGAGCGAAGGCAGGCAATGGAACAGAGAGCTTTAAGGAAAAACCTTCACTTCCGGTTGGATTTTCCTCAAGTTTTCGCCTGCAATATCAGTTCTGTTATACTCACAGACAATATTTTGACAGTTTTGGAAACTTTAGAGTGTTTTCTATCCTAATCTTTCTATCCTAATTATATGCATATTCTAGATTCTGGGCCTGAGACTCCCAAACAGCCTCTGTGTTTCTCTCCACCACAGATCGATCTCTAGCCGTTGTAAACGAAGGACCCTTCAAGTGGGTATGGCCCAGCATTGTCTGTTCGTATGTATGTTAATTCCTCTCTCAGGGTGTAATGGCATAATGAGCAGAGCAGAAGGTGGAAGAGACATTCATTAGGGACATTACACCGCTCCCCTACAGCCCCCTGGCCACTGATAAGGACTGTGTGTAACAGAAGGGGCTGACCTGAGTGTACTCTCTTAATGATGAGTCACCTTGCCTGGAACATGAAGGTACCTGTCCGCTCCCCAAACTAACCTAACACCCAGTAGGGCAGGATTCCCCAACTGGAGGTGAAGATTGAAGTTTTCTGGGGAAAAATAAAATTAAAATTAAAATATATATATATATACAGTATATCATTTATATTTCAAAAAAATGTATTTGTTAGGGGACAAAAAAGACTGTAAAAACACCAGTAAATCAACACCAAGTGGTTTTTAATTTTGGATATCTGTTCCAAGGTATGTGATTGTATACAAATGTAAGCAAGGTTGGAAATGATGATGTTTTAGTCAAATATTATATCTGTTCGGTCTACTTGCCGTCTACAAATTACTTGTAATTATGTTCTGGCCCTCCTGACCATCCAGTCAAGACAAAATCATCCCGCGGCCCTACCCTATATCCCTTTAGAGAGATAAAGACCTGATCTCCCCTATATCCCTTTAGAGAGATAAAGACCTGATTGCCCCTCTAGCCTTTTAACCCTGCCATAATATCCACAGACTGAAACCTCCTCTAAACATAATGCCTAGAGTAATGATCAACTCTGTCACCGTGGAGATGACCAATAAAAACACACTCCGTCACCGTGGAGATGACCAATAAAACACACTCTGTCGCTGTGGAGATGACCAATAAAAACACACTCTGTCACCATGGAGATGATCAATAAAAACACACTCTGTCGCTGTGATGATCAATAAAAACACACTCTGTCACCGTGGGGATGACCAATAAAAACACACTCTGTCACCATGGAGATGATCAATAAAAGCACACTCTGTCACCATGGAGATGATCAATAAAAGCACACTCTGTCACTGTGGAGATGACCAATAAAAACACAGTCTGTCACCGTGGGGATGACCAATAAAAACACACTCTGTCACCGTGGAGATGATCAATAAAAATACAGTGTGTCACCGTGGAGATGACCAATAGAAACACACTCTGTCACTGTGGAGATGACCAATAAAAACACAGTCTGTCACCGTGGGGATGACCAATAAAAGCACACTCTTTTGCTGTGGAGATGACCAATAAAAACACAATCTGTCGTTGGTGTCTTCTTCTAATCATGGTCTGAGTGCAGAGAGCTTCAAGAGCTTGCCAGAGGGTAGGATGATTCATAACGGACTGGGTCTCCATTAGGTCATAACCTCTACATAATGTCTCCAAGATGGTTAGAGCTTCCTGTAGACGCTACGGTGACAGGGAGGAGTTACAAGAAAGGAGGAAATAAGCCACAGGCACGCACACACACACACACACACACACACACACACACACACACACACACACACACACACTACAAGGCCAGATCTCACACATACATACATATACACAAACACAGACACACTACCTGCTGTAAAGGATAGGGGATGAGACAGTACAACATTTTTGGGTTAGGCCAGGTCCTGGAGTGTTACCAGGTCCTGGAGTGTTACCTGGTCCTGGAGTGTTACCTGGCCCTGGAGTGTTCCCTGGCCCTGGAGTGTTCCCTGGCCCTGTAGTGTTACCTCTTTTTAAGCAGGAGCGTAGGCCGCAGAGCTCAGTTAAAAACATCTCAGATCAGCCCCGGGAGAGGTAAAACACTGGGCTAGTGTTTGTTTGACCGGCTAAGTCCTTATCAAACACTAAGGCCCCGTTCCAACACATCAATATGACATCCTTCCTTCCTGCCTTCCTTGAAGGGTTATGGCTAGAAAACACCAATTAATAATTACTCCTTTAATGTAATGATTCTGAACATTCTCTCATGTCCCAAAGTCGCAGGACTTTGATATCACTCTAACAATTGCTGCATCCCATCTAGCCAAAACCTCCTAGAAGTAGTCAGTCACTAATCTGATTTCACTGGATTGGTGAAAGAGGTCTCGTGGAACCATCACTTTCATGTGTCTCTTTGTCAGTCATAGGACAGGTGGAAGTCACATGGTGGGAAACCACCAATCCCATAAGCCTACTGGTGGCTACGGGAACAGAAAGACAATAGTATGTAGCTGTGAGGTTGCTCTGAGTTTTGACTGTAACTTAGACTGTAGTTTGGGCTGTAGCTTGGACTGTAGTTTAGGCTGTAAATTAGACTGTAGTTTGGGCTGTAGCTTGGACTGTAGTTTAGGCTGTAACTTAGACTGTAGTTTGGGCTGTAGCTTGGACTGTAGTTTAGGCTGTAACTTAGACTGTAGTTTGCGCTGTAAATTGGACTGTAGTTTGGCTAGACTGCTTTTCCCAAACACTGTCCTGGGGGACCAAATTGGCACAAGTTTGGGTTTTGGCCCTAGCACAACACAGCTGATTCAAATAAGCCAAGCTTGATGACGAGTTGATTATGTGAATAAGCTGTGTAGTGCTAGGGAAAACCAGCCAAAATGTGAACCCCTTGGGAGGTCCCCAGGACTGAGTTTGGGAAACATTAGTCTGTAGGAAAATGTTCCCAGGCTGACATATCCCTCTCAAATCCAAGACCACAGATGTTTATGGATACGCAACCCCTGGAGAAAGACGATCGATACAAAAGGCAGGAGTCAGGCGAGGTAATTGGCCGTCAGGGAGCAGAGGGGATTGGCCGTCAGGGAGCAGAGGGGATTGGCCGTCAGGGAGCAGAGGGGATTGGCCGTCAGGGAGCAGAGGGGATTGGCCGACAGGGAGCAGAGGGGATTGGCCGTCAGGGAGCAGAGGGGATTGGCCGTCAGGGAGCAGAGGGGATTGGCCGTCAGGGAGCAGAGGGGATTGGCCGTCAGGGAGCAGAGGGGATTGGCCGACAGGGAGCAGAGGGGATTGGCCGTCAGGGAGCAGAGGGGAATGGCTGTCAGGGAGTAGAGGGGATTGGAAGACAGGGAGCACAGGGGATTGGCCGACAGGGAGCACAGGGGATTGGCCGACAGGGAGCACAGGGGATTGGCCGACAGGGAGCAGAGGGGATTGGCTGTCAGGGAGCAGAGGGGATTGGCCGTCAGGGAGCCGAGGGGATTGGCCGTCAGGGAGCCGAGGGGATTGGCCGTCAGGGAGCAGAGGGGATTGGCCGTCAGGGAGCAGAGGGGATTGGCCGTCAGGGAGCACAGGGGATTGACCTACGAGACTTGTTTACCATCATCCCACACATTTTGCCTTCCACCTCACACAGCAGCTTTAATATTGGTGATAAATAAATCCCTGTGAAGGAAGGAAGGAAGGAAGGAAGGAAGGAAGGAAGGAAGGAAGGAAGGAAGGAAGGAAGGAAGGAAGGAAGGAAGGAAGGAAGGAAGGAAGGAAGGAAGGAAGGAAGGAAAGGAATCAATGGAGCTCCTCTTCACCAAGGAAAAGATGCTGACTCTCTGAAACACTGTACTGATGCTATGGGTAGACTGTAATTCACCTGTTGGTTGTTAGTAACCCTGTTCTGTCACAAAACCAAAACTGGAAGTCGGGGGTGTTGCCTGTGTGTGCGTGTGTGTGTGTGTGTGTGTGTGTGTGTGTGTGTGTGTGTGTGTGTGTGTGTGTGTGTGTGCTACGTGTGCCCTTATAAACACATCCGTTCTTCTCTTCAAGGTCAGACGATTATGAGCAGCTAGGGTTGTGCTTCCTGTATTGATTTCAGGCAGACAGATGATCTGATGTCTACATTAACATTGTATGATAAAACAGTCCCCCAGTCTGACAGATTGTGAAGCAGTGCAAGCTTACAGGTCATATATGGGAGACTAGTCATACAATTGCAACCTGGATATGTTTAGAATTAAATGCTTTGCCAGGGTTCTGATGTGTTCCGGAAGGTTCTGGCAGCATCTCAGTATTTCCCTGCTGTCAAAATGTCACCTATCAAGTGGTTGATTTAGTCATGACGAAATGGCACCTATCGAGTAGGGGATTTAGTCATGACAAAATGTCACCTATTGAGTAGGGGATTTAGTCATGACAAAATGTCACCTATTGAGTAGGGGATTTAGTCATGACAAAATGTCACCTATCGAGAAGGTTGATTTAGTCATGACAAAATGTCACCCATCAAGTAGAAGATTTGGGCATGACAAAATGTCACCCATCAAGTAGTGGATTTGGGCATGACAAAATGCCAACAGGACGGAGCTTCCACTCCTCCTCTGCCTGTGTTGCCTTCTGTCTCAGATTCAGACTGCTCTGCCTGTGTTGCCTACTGTCTCAGATTCAGACTGCTCTGCCTGTGTTGCCTACTGTCTCAGATTCAGACTGCTCTGCCTGTGTTACCTACTGTCTCAGATTCAGACTGCTCTGCCTGTGTTGCCTACTGTCTCAGATTCAGATTGCTCTGCCTGTGTTGCCTACTGTCTCAGATTCAGATTGCTCTGCCTGTGTTGCCTACTGTCTCAGATTCAGATTGCTCTGCCTGTGTTGCCTACTGTCTCAGATTCAGACTGCTCTGCCTGTGTTGCCTACTGTCTCAGATTCAGACTGCTCTGCCTGTGTTGCCTACTGTCTCAGATTCAGACTGCTTTGTCTGTGTTGCCTACTGTCTCAGATTCAGACTGCTCTGCCTGTGTTGCCTACTCTCTCAGATTCAGACTGCTCTGCCTGTGTTGCCTACTGTCTCAGATTCAGACTGCTCTGCCTGTGTTGCCTACTGTCTCAGATTCAGACTGTTATGTGATGTTCTTCTTTCTGTGAACTCTGAGGTGATAAGACTCGTCAGCCTAACCCAGGGTAATACAGTTACACCCTCCCCTGGGGTAATACAGTTACACCCTCCCCTGGGGTAATACAGTTACCCCTCGGGGTAATTCAATAAGTGAGCTTGTCTTCATCGCGTGTCCAAACACAAATTCCCAAGACTGTGTCCCTGTACTAAAGCTCATATTTCTTATTTGTTTTGGAAGTTACAAGCCTGAAACCCTGAACATCGACTGCTGACACCCTGTGAGCTCGAATTCAGAATGCCCCTATACTTTCTATTGTAAGAACATGGTCTCTCCCCCCAAAAAAATGCAGGTTGGTTTTTCTTTGGACTTTCTCCTACCATATTTATTGTGTTATATTCTCCTACATTATTTTAACATTTCTACAAACCTCAAAGTGTTTTCTTTCCAATGGTACCAATTATATGCATATCCTGGCTTCAGGGCCTGAGCAACAGGCATTTTACTTTTGGCCCGTCAGTCAGGTGGAAACTGAGAAAAAAGGAGCACTAAGAAGTTAACTTCTCTAGGGTAGGGGGCAGCATTTGGAATTTTGGATGAAAAGCATGCCCAAATTAAACTGCCTTCTACTCAGGCCCAGAAGATAGGATATGCATATAATTAGTGGATTTGGATAGAAAACACTCTAAAGTTTCCAGAACTGTTAAAATAATGTCTGTGAGTATAACAGAACTGATTTGCAGGCGAAAACCTGAGAAGAATCCATTCAGGAAGTAGGATTATTATTTTGTTGTAGTTTTCTATTCAATGCCATTACAGTATCTATTGACTTAGGACGCAAATTGCAATTCCTATGCCTTCCACAAGATGTCAACAGTCTTTAGAAATTGTTTCAAGCTTGTATTCTGAAAAATTAGGGAGTAAGAGCAGTCTGAATGAGAGGACCCTGCCGTGTCACAGAGCTTTTTCATGCCCGCGACCAGAGAGAGTGCCTTTCTTGTTTACCTTTTATATTGACGACGTTATTGTCCGGTTGAAATATTATCGATTATTTAGGCTAAAAACAACCTGAGGATTGAATATAAACATTGTTTGACATGTTTCTATGAACTTTACGGATACAATTTGGATTTTTTTTTTGTCTGCCTGTTTTGACTATGTTTTAGCCTGTGGTTTACTGAAGAAAACGCGTGAACAAAACTGAGGTTTTCGGATATAAAGAGAGACTTTATCGAACAAAAGGAACATTTATTGAATAAATTAATGTCTTTTGAGTGCAAACATATGAAGATCATCAAATGTAAGTGATTCATTTTATCTCTATTTCTGACTTGTGTCACTCTTCTACTTGGCTGGTTACTGTTTGTAATGATTTGTCTGCTGGGCTATGTTCTCAAATAATTGTAATCTATCCTTTCGCCGTAAAGCATTTTTTAAATCTGACACCGTGGTTGGATTCACAAGAAGTTCATCTTTAAACCAATGTAAAATAGGTTGTATCTTTTCTGAATTTTTATAATGACTATTTCTGTATTTGAATTTGGCGCTCTGCAATTTCACTGGATGATGGCCAGGTGGGACGCGTCCCACATACCCTAGAGAGGTTCAAACTTTCCACCTTCTCCACTACTGCCATGTCGATGTGGATGGGGGGGATGCTCCCTCTGCTATTTCCTGAAGGCCACGATCATCTCATTTGTTTTGTTGGCGTTGAGTGAGGTTAACGAATCTCTTCTTCGTCTGAGGAAGAGTAGGAAGGATCGGAGGACCAAAATGCAGCATGGTAAGTGTCCGTCATACTTTATTTGACTGAACGCACAAAACAAAATAACAAGCTGAAAATGGAAGAAACGAAACAGTTCTGTAAGGTGACAAGACACTAAACAGAAATTAAACACCCACAACCAAAATGGGGAAAACAGGCTACCTAAGTAAGATTCTCAATCAGAGACAACGAACGACACCTGCCTCTGATTGAGAACCATACTAGGCCAAACACATAGAAATATAACAACATAGAAAAACGAACATAGACTATCCACCCCAACTCACGCCCTGACCAACCTAACACAAAGACATAAAAAGGAACTACGGCCAGAACATGACAATGAGAGGTTATTTTCCTGACACCGCACTCTGTGATGCCTCACCTCCTGACACTAGGCCATCCCATCGTTGGTGGTAATCAAGTCTACCAGACGACTGTAGTGTCGTCTGCAAACTTGATGATTGAGTTGGAGGCGTGCATGGCCACGCAGTCGTGGTGAACTGGGAGTACAGGAGTGGACTGAGAACACACCCTTGTGGGGCCCCAGTGTTGAGGATCAGCGGAGTGGAGATGTTGTTTCCTACCTTCACCACCTGGGGGGCGGCCCGTCAGAAAGTCCAGGACCTAGATGCACAGGGCAGGGTTCAGACCCAGGGTCTCACCTTAATGATGAGTTTGGAGGGTACTATGGTGTTACATGCTGAGCTGTAGTCGGTGAACAGCATTCTTACATAGGTATTCCTCTTGTCCAGATGGGATAGGGCAGTGTGCAGTGTGATGGTGATTACATCATCTGTGGACCTATTGGGGCGGTAAAGCAAATTGAAGTGGGTCTAGGGAATCAGGTAGGGTGGATGTGATGTGATCCTTGACTAGTCTCTCCAAGGCGACTGGAAACATGACCGAATACAAACATTGTAGTTATTCCCTCTGCAAGTCGACCAAACAAGCAAAGCGTCAGTATTGAGACAAAGGAGAGTTGCAATTCAACGGCTCAAACACAAGACGTATGTTGGTCTACAGTCTATCACGGATTGCAAAAAGAAAACCAGCACCGTCGCGGACATCGACATCTCTCTCTCTCCCAGACAAATTTAACAATTTCTTTGATCGCTTTGAGGACAATACAGTGCCACTGACACGGCCTGCTACCAAAGCCTGTGGGCTCTCCTTCTCCATGGCAAACGTGAGTAAAACGTTTAAACGTGTTAACCCTCGCAAGGCTGCCGGCCCAGACGGCATCCCTAGCCCCGTCCTCAGAGCATGGTGTGTTTACAGACATATTCAGTCAATCCCTATCCCAGTCTGTTGACTCCACATTCTTCAAGATGGCCACCATTGTTCCTGTTCCCAAGAAAGCTAAGGTAACAAAACTAAATTACCATGCATGTGTGTTTGTGTGTATGCATCGGACCAACACAGGCCCATGCACTTGAAAACACACATACACACACACACACACACACAGCACACACACACACACACAGCGCACACACACACACACACACACACACACACACACACACACACACACACACACAGCGCACAGTGCCACAGGTCTAAACCCCTCTTCCTCTCCTGTGAGTGAGTATAATCCACAGCAGCACTAATAGCATTACCAGAGCATAGCAAATCACCTTAGCACCATGCCAGGGACCAGGCGAGCCCAGACCTCCATCTAGTCACACACACACACACACACACACACACACACACACACACACACACACACACACACACACACACTACACTACCCAGGATGCTTTAGGAACCACACTCACAGCTCACAATGGCTACTACACTTCCCATTTAGGTTTATAAAATGAACTACCAGCACAAAAGGAGCCAGAACATTGGGAAACGAAGCAGGAGATAGAAAAGTCACAGAAGATACTTGGAAGAAATTGATCAGCGAGACAAGGAGCGAAGGATGGAGCAAAGGTTATAGCGAGAGAGTGGTAGTCTGGGAGAGAGAATGAGGTATTCTGGGAGAGAGAGAGAGTGGTATTCTGGAGAGAGAGAGAGAGAGAGAGTGGTATTCTGGAGAGAGAGAGAGAGAGAGAGAGAGAGAGAGTGGTATTCTGGAGAGAGAGAGAGTGGTATTATGGGAGAGAGAGTGGTATCCTGGGAGAGAGAGTGGTATTCTGAGAGAGAGAGAGGTATTCTGGAGAGAGAAAGAGAGAGTGGTATTCTGGGAGAGAGTGGTATTCTGAGAGGGAGAGAGCGAGGTATTCTGGGAGGGAGAGAGAGAGTGATATAGAACTTCCGCACTCAACAACCCGGTCGCATTCCGCTTCGCTCCACAGGTAGTATCACATTTTCATTTCATTTCATTACAGTACAACGGTTTGATTTGTTTGATCGTAGCTAGCTACATAGCTAGCTACATAGCCGTCTTTGTATCAAAGATAATTGTGTAGTCTAGAGCGATTTTCTAGGTTAGCTAGCCAGCTATTGTCGTTCTTTTAACGCAACGTAACGTAATCAACACTGCTAGCTAGCCAGCTAGCCCCCGAATAGCAGCACTGTAGCCACTGCCAGCTAGCCTACAAAGTCAACAACGCAGCCACTGCCAGCTAGCCTACTTCAGCAGTACTGTATCATTTTAATCATTTTAGTCAATAAGATTCTTGCTACGTAAGCTTAACTTTCTGAACATTCGAGACGTGTAGTCCACTTGTCATTCCAATCTCCTTTGCATTAGCGTAGCCTCTTCTGTAGCCTGTCAACTATGTGTCTGTCTATCCCTGTTCTCTCCTCTCTGCACAGACCATACAAACGCTCCACACCGCGTGGCCGCGGCCACCTAATCTGGTGGTCCCAGCGCGCACGACCCACGTGGAGTTCCAGGTCTCCGGTAGCCTCTGGAACTGCCGATCTGCGGCCAACAAGGCAGAGTTCATCTCAGCCTATGCCCCCTCCAGTCCCTCGACTTCTTGGCACTGACGGAAACATGGATCACCACAGATAACACTGCTACTCCTACTGCTCTCTCTTCGTCCGCCCACGTGTTCTCGCACACCCGAGAGCTTCTGGTCAGCGGGGTGGTGGCACCGGGATCCTCATCTCTCCCAAGTGGTCATTCTCTCTTTCTCCCCTTACCCATCTGTCTATCGCCTCCTTTGAATTCCATGCTGTCACAGTTACCAGCCCTTTCAAGCTTAACATCCTTATCATTTATCGCCCTCCAGGTTCCCTCGGAGAGTTCATCAATGAGCTTGATGCCTTGATAAGCTCCTTTCCTGAGGACGGCTCACCTCTCACAGTTCTGGGCGACTTTAACCTCCCCACGTCTACCTTTGACTCATTCCTCTCTGCCTCCTTCTTTCCCTCCTCTCCTCTTTTGACCTTACCCTCTCACCTTCCCCCTACTCACAAGGCAGGCAATACGCTCGACCTCATCTTTACTAGATGCTGTTCTTCCACTAACCTCATTGCAACTCCCTCCAAGTCTCTGACCACTACCTTGTATCCTTTTCCCTCTCGCTCTCATCCAACACTTCCCACACTGCCCCTACTCGGATGGTATCGCGCCGTCCCAACCTTCGCTCTCTCTCCCCGCTACTCTCTCCTCTTCCATCCTATCATCTCTTCCCTCTGCTCAAACCTTCTCCAACCTATCTCCTGATTCTGCCTCCTCAACCCTCCTCTCCTCCCTTTCTGCATCCTTTGACTCTCTATGTTCCCTATCCTCCAGGCCGGCTCGGTCCTCCCCTCCCGCTCCGTGGCTCGACGACTCATTGCGAGCTCACAGAACAGGGCTCCGGGCAGCCGAGCGGAAATGGAGGAAAACTCGCCTCCCTGCGGACCTGGCATCCTTTCACTCCCTCCTCTCTACATTTTCCTCTTCTGTCTCTGCTGCTAAAGCCACTTTCTACCACTCTAAATTCCAAGCATCTGCCTCTAACCCTAGGAAGCTCTTTGCCACCTTCTCCTCCCTCCTGAATCCTCCTCCCCCTCCCCCCCTCCTCCCTCTCTGCAGATGACTTCGTCAACCATTTTGAAAAGAAGGTCGACGACATCCGATCCTCGTTTGCTAAGTCAAACGACACCGCTGGTTCTGCTCACACTGCCCTACCCTGTGCTCTGACCTCTTTCTCCCCTCTCTCTCCAGATGAAATCTCGCGTCTTGTGACGGCCGGCCGCCCAACAAACTGCCCGCTTGACCCTATCCCCTCCTCTCTTCTCCAGACCATTTCCGGAGACCTTCTCCCTTACCTCACCTCGCTCATCAACTCATCCCTGAACGCTGGCTACGTCCCTTCCGTCTTCAAGAGAGCGAGAGTTGCACCCCTTCTGAAAAAACCTACACTCGATCCCTCCGATGTCAACAACTACAGACCAGTATCCCTTCTTTCTTTTCTCTCCAAAACTCTTGAACGTGCCGTCCTTGGCCAGCTCTCCCTCTATCTCTCTCAGAATGACCTTCTTGATCCAAATCAGTCAGGTTTCAAGACTAGTCATTCAACTGAGACTGCTCTTCTCTGTATCACGGAGGCGCTCCGCACTGCTAAAGCTAACTCTCTCTCCTCTGCTCTCATCCTTCTAGACCTATCGGCTGCCTTCGATACTGTGAACCATCAGATCCTCCTCTCCACCCTCTCCGAGTTGGGCATCTCCGGCGCGGCCCACGCTTGATTGCGTCCTACCTGACAGGTCGCTCCTACCAGGTGGCGTGGCGAGAATCTGTCTCCTCACTACGTGCTCTCACCACTGGTGTCCCCAGGGCTCTGTTCTAGGCCCTCTCCTATTCTCGCTATACACCAAGTCACTTGGCTCTGTCATAACCTCACATGGTCTCTCCTATCATTGCTATGCAGACGACACACAATTAATCTTCTCCTTTCCCCCTTCTGATGACCAGGTGGCGAATCGCATCTCTGCATGTCTGGCAGACATATCAGTGTGGATGACGGATCACCACCTCAAGCTGAACCTCGGCAAGACGGAGCTGCTCTTCCTCCCGGGGAAGGACTGCCCGTTCCATGATCTCGCCATCACGGTTGACAACTCCATTGTGTCCTCCTCCCAGAGCGCTAAGAACCTTGGCGTGATCCTGGACAACACCCTGTCGTTCTCAAATAACATCGAGGCGGTGGCCCGTTCCTGTAGGTTCATGCTCTACAACATCCGCAGAGTACGACCCTGCCTCACACAGGAAGCGGCGCAGGTCCTAATCCAGGCACTTGTCATCTCCCGTCTGGATTACTGCAACTCGCTGTTGGCTGGGCTCCCTGCCTGTGCCATTAAACCCCTACAACTCATCCAGAACGCCGCAGCCCGTCTGGTGTTCAACCTTCCCAAGTTCTCTCACGTCACCCCGCTCCTCCGCTCTCTCCACTGGCTTCCAGTTGAAGCTCGCATCCGCTACAAGACCATGGTGCTTGCCTACGGAGCTGTGAGGGGAACGGCACCTCAGTACCTCCAGGCTCTGATCAGGCCCTACACCCAAACAAGGGCACTGCGTTCATCCACCTCTGGCCTGCTCGCCTCCCTACCACTGAGGAAGTACAGTTCCCGCTCAGCCCAGTCAAAACTGTTCGCTGCTCTGGCCCCCCAATGGTGGAACAAACTCCCTCACGACGCCAGGACAGCGGAGTCAATCACCACCTTCCGGGGACACCTGAAACCCCACCTCTTTAAGGAATACCTAGGATAGGATAAAGTAATCCTTCTCACCCCCCCTTAAAAGATTTAGATGCACTATTGTAAAGTGGCTGTTCCACTGGATGTCATAAGGTGAATGCACCAATTTGTAAGTCGCTCTGGATAAGAGCGTCTGCTAAATGACTTAAATGTAATGTAAATGATATTCTGGAGAGAGAGAGAGAGTGATATTATGGAGAGAGAGAGAGAGAGAGAGAGAGAGAGAGAGTGGTATTCTGGAGAGAGAGTGGTATTCTGAGAGAGAGAGAGAGAAAGAGCGAGAGAGTGGTATTCTGGGAGAGAGAGAGTGGTATTCTGGGAGAGAGAGAGAGGTAATCTGGGAGAGATAGAGTGGTATTCTGGGAGGGGAGTGGTATTCTGAGAGGGAGAGAGAGAGTGGTATTCTGGGAGAGAGTGGTATTATGGGAGAGAGAGAGTGGTATTCTGGGAGGGAGAGTGGTATACTGAGAGGGAGAGAGATAGTGGTATTCTGGGAGAGAGAGTGGTATTCTGGGAAAGAGAGAGTGGTATTCTGGGAGAGAGAGAGTGGTATTCTGGGAGAGCGAGAGTGGTATTCTGGAAGGGAGAGAAAGTGGTATTCTGGGAGAGAGAGAGTGGTATTCTGGGAGAGAGAGAGTGGTATTCTGGGAGAGAGAGAGTGGTATTCTGGGAGGGAGAGTGGTATTCTGGGAGGGAGAGAGAGTGGTATTCTGGGAGAGAGAGAGAGGGGGAGAGGTATTCTGAGAGAGAGAGAGAGAGAGGATAGTAAAGGGGGCTAGTGTAGTGTTAATGGTGTCAAGCTGTGGTTAGACATGGCTGGTTTAATTGAGGCTTTTGCAGGGAGGAGGCAGCATATGTAATATCAATACACATCTACACTGTTTCAGACCACTGCACTGTGAGCCAGCACTAGCAGTCAACAAAAACCCATTATTTACAAGACCCATTATATACAACACCCATTATATACAAGACCAATTATATACAACACCCATTATATACAAGAGCCATTACAAACAAGACCCATTACATATAAGACCCATTACATAATTAGAAATGCTGGTTCTAAATCCTGGGGGATTGACATCATGAGGGTGTTAGATGGGCTTGGTGTAGATACTGTATCGTAATACAGAACATGGTATTATATATTCTAGTTACTGTATCGTAGTACAGGACAGGGTATAATATATTCTAGTTACTGTATCATACTACAGGTCATCCTGTAATCCTGTAATCCTGTAACCCAGGTCAATCCTGGGGGATTGACATCATGAGGGTGTTAGATGGGCTTGGTGTAGATACTGTATCGTAATACAGGACATGGTATTATATATTCTAGTTACTGTATCGTAGTACAGGACAGGGTATAATATATTCTAGTTACTGTATCATACTACAGGTCATCCTGTAATCCTGTAATCCTGTAACCCAGGTCAATCCTGGGGATTGACATCATGAGGGTGTTAGATGGGCTTGGTGTAGATACTGTATCGTAATACAGGACATGGTATTATATATTCTAGTTACTGTATCGTAGTACAGGACAGGGTATAATATATTCTAGTTACTGTATCATACTACAGGTCATCCTGTAATCCTGTAATCCTGTAACCCAGGTCAATCCTGGGGGATTGACATCATGAGGGTGTTAGATGGGCTTGGTGTAGATACTGTATCGTAGTACAGGACATGGTATTATATATTCTAGTTACTGTATCGTAGTACAGGACAGGGTATAATATATTCTAGTTACTGTATCGTAGTATAGGACAGGGTATAATATATTCTAGTTACTGTATCGTAATACAGGACAGGGTATTATATATTATAGTCACTGTATCATAGTACAGGTCAGGGTATAATATAGGTATTATATATTCTAGTTACTGTATCATACTACAGGTCAGGGTATTATATATTATAGTTACTGTATCATAGTACAGGTCAGGGTATAATATAGGTATTATATATTCTAGTTACTGTATCATACTACAGGACATGGTATTATATATTCTAGTTACTGTATCGTAGTACAGGACAAGGTATTATATATTCTAGTTACTGTATCGTAGTACAGGTCAGGGTATTATATATTCTAGTTACTGTATCGTAGTACAGGTCAGGGTATTATATATTCTAGTTACTGTATCATACTACAGGTCAGGGTATTATATATTCTAGTTACTGTATCATACCACAGGTCAGGGTATTATATATTCTAGTTACTGTATCGTAGTACAGGTCAGGGTATTATATATTCTAGTTACTGTATCGTAGTACAGGTCAGGGTATTATATATTCTAGTTACTGTATCATAGTACAGGTCAGGGTATAATATAGGTATTATATATTCTAGTTACTGTATCGTAGTACAGGTCAGGGTATTATATATTCTAGTTACTGTATCATAGTACAGGTCAGGGTATAATATAGGTATTATATATTCTAGTTACTGTATCGTATTACAGGTCAGGGTATTATATATTCTAGTTACTGTATCATAGTACAGGTCAGGGTATAATATATTATATTCACTGTATCATAGTACACGTCAGGGTATAATATAGGTATTATATATTCTAGTTACTGTATCATACTACAGGTCAGGGTATTATATATTCTAGTTACTGTATCGTAGTACAGGTCAGGGTATTATATATTATAGTTACTGTATCATACTACAGGTCAGGGTATTATATATTCTAGTTACTGTATCATACTACAGGTCAGGGTATTATATATTCTAGTTACTGTATCATACCACAGGTCAGTTGATGGTTTATGGAACAGGTCGAGGCAGGAACAGATGTGTAGAAGAGAGGGGTGGAATTGAGATGACTATAGACCGGTATTAGATGCAGGACCTGCATGCCAACCGTCTCTTCCTCACCTTCTCTCCTTACTACCCTGTGTCTCCTCTGCATGATACCCTCACAGGGTGTCTATGACTCACTGCTCTGTGGGATGAAAGGACAGGATTAATAGGGCAGAGAGAGAGAGAGAGAGAGAGACAGAGAGACAGAGATTGACACATAGAGAGACACAGAGAGAGAGACACAGAGAGAGACACAGAGAGAGACACAGAGAGAGAGAGAGAGAGAGAGAGCCAGAGACACAGAGAGAGACACAGAGAGAGACACAGAGAGAGACACAGAGAGACACAGAGAGAGACACAGAGAGAGACACAGAGAGAGGGAGACACAGAGAGAGACACAGCAAGAGAGAGAGAGAGATACCAGTCAATCACACTATGACATACTGAAATACAAGCCAATCACATCCTTCCATGCTGAAATACCAGCCCATCACAACATGATATACCGAAATACCAGCCAATCAGAACATGACATACTGAAATACCAGTCAATCACAACATGATATACCGAAATACCAGCCAATCAGAACATGACATACTGAAATACCAGCCAATCACAACATGACATACTGAAATACTAGCCAATCACAACATGACATACTGAAATAGAGTTCAAGTAACATACAAATCTCAACATCAACTGTTCAGATGAGACTGCGTAAATCAGGCCTTCATGGTCAAATTGCTGCAAAGAAACCACTAGTAAAGGACACCAATAAGAAGAAAAGACTCGCTTGGGCCAAGAAATATGAGCAATGGACATCAGACCGGTGGAAATTTGGCCTGATAAGTCCAAACTTGAGATTTTTGGTTCCAACCTCCGTGTCTTTGAGAGACGCAGAGTAGGTGAATGGATGATCTCCACATGTATGGTTCCCACCGTGAAGCATGGAGGAGGAGGTGTGATGTTGTGGGGGTGCTTTGCTGATGACACTGTCAGTGATTCATTTAGAATTCAAGGCACGCTTAACCAGCATGGCTGCCACAGCATTCTGAGACTATACGACGTCCCATCTGGTTTGCACATAGTGGGACTATCATTTGTTTTTCAACAGGACAATGACCCAACACACCTCCAGGCTGTGTAAGGGCTATTTGACTAAGAAGGAGAGTGATGGAGTGCTGCATCAGATGACCTGGTCTCCACAATCACCTGACCTCAACCCAATTGAGATGGTTTGGGATGAGTTAGAATGCAGAGTGAAGGAAAAGCAGCCGACAAGTGCTCAGCATATGTGGGAACTCCTTCAAGACTGTTGGAAAAGCATTGCTCATGAAGCTGGTTGAGAGAACACCAAGAATGTGCAAAGCTGTCATCAAGGCAAAGGGTGGCTACTACTAAAATATTTAACACTTTTTTGGTTACTACATGATTCCATATGCGTTATTTCTTAATTTTCATGTCTTCGCTGTTATTCTACAATGTGGAAAATAATTGAATATAAAAACTAAAAACAATTGATTGAGTACGTGTGTTCAAACTATTGACTGGTACTGTTTGTAAATCACAGAAAAGTAAAACAAACACGTTCAGCTCAAACAACCACAGTAGCATTTATGTTTACATAAAATATATTTAGATAGAGTCTATATATGGCTCTAATTCAGTCTTCCTGTCAGCACATGTCCTTCTTCATCCAAACACTTGTTTTTCTCTCTTATTTCGCTGTTTGTCAGAGAGCCGTTGACCGCCACAACAATGGCTGCCACAGTCGATTCAACACAGGGCCACAGAGAGACCACAGTTACCCACGGTTATCCACAGAGACAACGGTTACCCACTGTTACATCACCAAGCCACACCTTCTTGGTGAGCCTATCAAAGTGGGATGAGTAGAATTCCCTCCATTTCTTTTGTCAGTCCAGTCCTCTCTGGTGTAGTAACTAACATCTCCTTCTTCCCTGACACCTATTATCTAAGTGAAGATATGACAAACAGGTCCAGAGTCAGACAGAGTAACGGACAACAAGTCATAGAATTAAGTCATAGAATTAAGATTGAGCTAAACAGAGAGGAGAGGTAGAACGAGAGAGAGAGAGCGAGAGAGCGAGAGAGAGAGAGAGAGAGAGAGAGCGAGAGAGAGCGAGAGAGAGAGAGCGAGAGAGAGAGCGAGAGAGCGAGAGAGAGAGAGCGAGAGAGAGAGAGAGAGAGAGGAAAATACGGGTTAGAGTCGTAAACTGGCTGATGTCATGACAGTAGTCGTTACAGCCTGGAGAGAAGTGGCAGGTTTTCATTCCTCAGCCCTCGCCTGTCTGTCAACTGACGAAACGGCTAATTTACACTTCAAAACAGAATGACAGCAAATTTGAGGTTTGACACTGGAGAAGAGAAGCAGGTACAGGGTGAACATTTAATAAACAACGGACATGAAACAGAACAGGAACAGCGTCTGGACAGGGGAAAAATAACAACA
The DNA here is from genome assembly GCF_034236695.1 of Oncorhynchus nerka. Classification (NCBI taxonomy): domain Eukaryota; kingdom Metazoa; phylum Chordata; class Actinopteri; order Salmoniformes; family Salmonidae; genus Oncorhynchus; species Oncorhynchus nerka. The sequence continues at coordinate 96,147,820 of NC_088409.1, forward strand.
TCAATGCTGACACAGGGAACAAACTGAGGAGCAGACAGATATAGAGGGGGTAATCAATGAAGTAACGGAGTCCAGGTGAGTCAAATATTGCGCAGCTGCACGTAATGATGGTGACAGCTGTGTGTAATGAAGGGCAGCCTAGCGCCCTCGAGTGCCAGAGAGGGAGAGTGGGAGCAGACGTGACAACAAAGTTGATGCACTTAGAAGTGAAGGACTGCGTGCGTGTGTATGTCTACATTTCTTACGTTCATTTTGATATTTGGTATTTTCGTGTTCTGTTATAATAAATAATCATGGACACTTACCACGCTGCGTTTTGGTCCGATCCTTCCTACTCCTCATCCGATGAAGACAAAGATCGTTACAGTTGTTCTGCCAGTTGTTATGCTGGTTGTTCTGCTGGTTGTTCTGCTGGTTGTTATGCTGGTTGCTCTGCTGGTTGCTCTGTTGGTTGTTCTGCTGGTTGTTCTGCTAGTTGTTCTGCTGGTTGTTCTGTTGGTTGCTCTGCTGGTTGTTCTGCTGGTTGTTCTGCTGGTTGTTATGCTGGTTGCTCTGCTGGTTGTTTTGCTGGATATTTTGCTGGTTGTTCTGTTGGTTGTTCTGTTGGTTGTTCTGCTGGTTGTTCTGCTGGTTATTCTGCTGGTTGTTCTGTTGGTTGTTCTGCTGGTTGTTTTGCTGGATATTTTGCTGGTTGTTCTGTTGGTTGTTCTGCTGGTTGTTCTGCTAGTTGTTCACCTAGTTGTTCTGCTAGTTGTTCTGCTAGTTCCTTGTGGTAATCACTGAACAGTGCACATTTCACAGCTGCTTTAATAGAAGTACTGTTAATGTCTAATTAAACAACAAAAAGAACCAAGCACTTTGATTCAACTCTTCGACGAGGATAAAACTGAATACAGATGCTTGACTCTTGGGATTCTCATGTAAACTGCTTCACTGCCACAAGTGAACTGATCATTCACAACATCTCAGCATCTAATATCCACACACTCACACACACACGCAGTCACACCATTCTTTTCACATTGTTTTTCACACTACAATGTTGTTGATCCATCCTCTGTTTTCTCCTATCACAGCTATTAAACTCTGTAACTGTTTGAAAGTCACTATTGGCCTCATGGTGAAATCCCTGAGCAGTTTCCTTCCTCTCCGGCAACTGAGTTAGGAAGGACGCCTGTATCTTTGTAGTGACTGGGTGTATTGATACACCATCCAAAGTGTAATTAATAACTTTACCAGTGTTCAAAGGGATATTCAATGTCTGCTTCTTCTTTTTACCTGTCTACCAATTTGGGCACAATTCTCTCTACAGCCACCCAGCCAGCTCTGGGGACAAGAGGAGAGGAGAGGACGAGAGGAGAGGAGAGGACGAGAGGGAGAGGGAGAGGAGAGGAGAGAGGAGAGGAGAGGAGAGGAGAGGAGAGGAGAGGAGAGGAGAGGAGAGGAGAGGAGAGGAGAGGAGAGGAGAGGAGAGGAGAGGAGAGGAGAGGAGAGGAGAGGAGAGGAGAGGAGAGGAGAGGATCTTGTTCCCAGACAACTCTGCCAAAATGTGCAAAGAGTCTGGTGGACCAACACATCAATACTGGCCTTCTAGTGTAGTATAGTATAGTATAGTACAGTATAGTATCGTATATTATAGTGTAGTGTAGCATAGTATAGCGTGGTATGGTGTAACATAGTATAGTGTAGCACAGTATAGTGTGATGTAGTGCAGTATAGTATAATATAAAACAGTATAGTATAGAGTAGTATAGTAATGTGTGGTATAACATTGTATAGTATGGTGTAGTACAGAACAGTGTGGCACAGTATAGCATAGTATTGCACAGTATAGCATAGTATTGCATAGCATAGCATGGTATAGCACAGCATGGTATAGTAACACTAACTCAAAAAAGTTCTGGGACACAGTAAAGTCCATGGAGAATAAGAACACCTCCTCCCAGCTGCCCACTGCACTGAAGATAGGAAACACTGTCACCACTGATAAATCCACCATAATTGAGAATTTCAATAAGCATTTTTCTACGGCTGGCCATGCTTTCCACCTGGCTACTCCTACCCCGGTCAACAGCACAGCACCCCCAACAGCAACTCGCCCAAGCCTTCCCCATTTCTCCTTCTCCCAAATCCATTCAGCTGATGTTCTGAAAGAGCCGTATTCATTGATCTGGCCAAGGCTTTCGACTCTGTCAATCACCACATCCTCATCGGCAGACTCGACAGCCTTGGTTTCTCAAATGATTGCCTCGCCTGGTTCACCAACTACTTCTCTGATAGAGTTCAGTGTGTCAAATCGGAGGGTCTGCTGTCCGGACCTCTGGCAGTCTCTATGGGGGTGCCACAGGGTTCAATTCTTGGACCGACTCTCTTCTCTGTATACATCAATGAGGTCGCTCTTGCTGCTGGTGAGTCTCTGATCCACCTCTACGCAGACGACACCATTCTGTATACTTCCGGCCCTTCTTTGGACACTATATTAACAACCCTCCAGGCAAGCTTCAATGCCATACAACTCTCCTTCCGTGGCCTCCAATTGCTCTTAAATACAAGTAAAACTAAATGCATGCTCTTCAACCGATCGCTACCTGCACCTACCCGCCTGCCCAACATCACTACTCTGGACGGCTCTGACTTAGAATATGTGGACAACAACAAATACTTAGGTGTCTGGTTAGACTGTAAACTCTCCTTCCAGACCCATATCAAACATCTCCAATCCAAAGTTAAATCTAGAATTGGCTTCCTATTTCGCAACAAAGCATCCTTCACTCATGCTGCCAAACATACCCTTGTAAAACTGACCATCCTACCAATCCTCGACTTTGGCGATGTCATTTACAAAATAGCCTCCAATACCCTACTCATACTCCTATATGGGGCTTTGTCACCAAAGCCCCAAATACTACCTACCATTGCGACCTGTAAGCTCTCGTTGGCTGGCCCTCGCCTCATACTCGTCGCCAAACCCACTGGCTCCATGTCATCTACAAGACCCTGCTAGGTAAAGTCCCCCCTTATCTCAGCTCGCTGGTCACCATAGCATCTCCCACCTGTAGCACACGCTCCAGCAGGTATATCTCTCTAGTCACCCCCAAAACCAATTCTTTCTTTGGCCGCCTCTCCTTCCAGTTCTCTGCTGCCAATGACTGGAACAAACTACAAAGATCTCTGAAACTGGAAACACTTATCTCCCTCACTAGCTTTAAGCACCAACTGTCAGAGCAGCTCACAGATTACTGCACCTGTACATAGCCCAAATATAATTTAGCCCAAACAACTACCTCTTTCCCAACTGTATTTAATTTATTTATTTATTTTGCTCCTTTGCACCCCATTATTTTTATTTCTACTTTGCACATTCTTCCATTGCAAAACTACCATTCCAGTGTTTTACTTGCTATATTGTATTTACTTTGCCACCATGGCCTTTTTTGCCTTTACCTCCCTTCTCATCTCATTTGCTCACATTGTATATAGACTTGTTTATACTGTATTATTGACTGTATGTTTGTTTTACTCCATGTGTAACTCTGTGTCGTTGTATCTGTCGAACTGCTTTGCTTTATCTTGGCCAGGTCGCAATTGTAAATGAGAACTTGTTCTCAACTTGCCTACCTGGTTAAATAAAGGTGAAATAAAAAAATAAAAATAGTGTAGTATGGTGTGGTATAGAACAGCACGGCACAGTATAGCATAGTATTGTATGGTGTAGTATAGCATAGTATAGCATAGTATGGTATAGTGTAGTATAGCATGGTATAGCATAGTATGGTATAGTGTAGCATAGTATGGTATAGTGTAGTATAGCATGGTATAGCATAGTATTGTATGGTGTAGTATAGCATGGTATAGCATAGTATGGTATAGTGTAGTATAGCATGGTATAGCATAGTATGGTATAGTATGGTATAGCATAGTATGGTATAGTGTAGTATAGCATGGTATAGCATAGTATGGTATAGTGTAGTATAGAATGGTATAGCATAGTATTGTATAGTGTAGTATAGCATGGTACAGCATAGTATTGTATAGTGTAGTATAGCATGGTATAGCATAGTATTGTATGGTATAGCATAGTATGGTATGGTGTAGTATAGCATGGTATAGCATAGTATTGTATAGTGTAGTATAGCATGGTATAGCATAGTATTGTATAGTGTAGTATAGCATGGTATAGCATAGTATTGTATAGTGTAGTATAGCATGGTATAGCATAGTATTGTATGGTATAGCATAGTATGGTATGGTGTAGTATAGCATGGTATAGCGTGACATAGTATAGTGCAGTATAGTGTGGCATATTATAGTATTGTATAGCATAGTATGGTATAGTGTAGTATAGACTGGTATAGCATAGTATGGTATAGCGTGACGTAGTATAGTGCAGTATAGTGTGGCATATTATAGAATGGTATAGCATAGTATGGTATAGCGTGACGTAGTATAGTGCAGTATAGTGTGGCATATTATAGTATTGTATAGCATAGTATGGTATAGTGCGGCATGGCATGGTATAGTATAGTTTGGCATAGAATGGTATGGTATAGTATAGCACAGTATAGTATGGTACAGTGTGGTATAGTATAGTCTTGTATGGTATAGTGTGGTATAGCATAGCATGGTATAGTATTGTATAGTATAGTATAGCATGGTATAGTATAGTATTGTATATTATGATGTGGTATAGTGTAGTATGGCATAGTATTGTATAGAATAGTATGGTATAGTGTGGCGTAGTATAGTGTTGTATAGTACTGTACTGTATAGCATAGTATTGTTTGGTGCAGTATAGTGTGGTGTGGTATAGTGTAGTATTGTATAGTATAGCATAGTGTGGTATAGTGCAGTATAATGTGGCCCAGTATAGTATAGCATGGTGTAGTATAGTGTGGTATAGTATAGTATAGTGTGACATAGTATAGTACAGTATAGCACACAGTATAGTATTGTATAGTATGGTATGGTATGGTATAGTATGGAATAGTGTGGCATAGTATAGTGTTGTATAGTGTAGCATTGTATAGCATAGTATGGTGCAGTATAGTGTGGTATCGTATAGCATAGTATTGCATAGTATGATAGAGTATAGTGTGGTATGGTGCAGTATAATATGGCCCAGTATAGTATAGCATGGTGTAGTATGGTGTGGTATAGTATGGTATAGTGTAGTATAGTACAGTACAGTATAGTGCAGCATAGTATAGTACAGTATAGTATAGTGTGAGATGGTGCTGCATGGTGCGCCATAGTATAGCATAGTATGGTGTAGTATAGCGTGGTATAGTGTAGTATGGTGTGGTATAGTATAGTGTAGTATAGTTTGGTTTAGTATAGCTTGGTATGGCATAGTTTAGTATGGCATAGCATAGAATAGTATAGTGTTGTTGCTGTATCTGTGAGTGTGTATAGTATAGTATAGTGCAGTATAGTATAGTATGGTGTAGTATAGAATGGTGTGGCACAGTATAACATAGTATTGCATAGTATAGTAGAGTAGTGTAGTATAATGTGGCACAGTATAGTATATTATGGTGTAGTATAGCGTGTTATAGCATAGTATAGTGCAGCATAGTATCGTGCGGCATAGTGTAGTACAGTGTGGTATAGTATGGCATAGTATATAGTGTAGTATAGCATAGTATAATATGGCATAGTATAGCGCGGTATAGTGCAGTATAGCATGGTATAACATGTGAAGTATAGTGTATAGTATAGTGTAGTATGGTGTGGTATAATGTGGTATAGTATAGTATGGTATAGTGTGGTACAGTGTAGTATAGCATAGCATAGTATGGTACAGTGTAGTATGGCATGGTATAGTGCAGCAAGGTATACTACAGTATACTACAGTAGAGTGGTGGTATGGCTGTGAGTGTGTAAAGTATAGTATAGTACAGTATAGTATACTACAGTAGAGTGGTGGTATGGCTGTGAGTGTGTAAAGTATAGTATAGTACAGTATAGTATACTACAGTAGAGTGGTGGTATGGCTGTGAGTGTGTGAAGTATAGTATAGTACAGTATAGTATACTACAGTAGAGTGGTGGTATGGCTGTGAGTGTGTGAAGTATAGTATAGGACAGTATAGTATACTACAGTAGAGTGGTGGTATGGCTGTGGGTGTGTAAAGTATAGTATAGTACAGTATAGTATACTACAGTAGAGTGGTGGTATGGCTGTGAGTGTGTGAAGTATAGTTTAGTACAGTATAGTATACTACAGTAGAGTGCTGGTATGGCTGTGAGTGTGTGAAGTATAGTATAGTACAGTATAGTATACTACAGTAGAGTGGAGGTATGGCTGTGAGTATGTAAAGTATAGTATAGTACAGTATAGTACATTATAGTATACTACAGTAGAGTGGTGGTATGGCTGTGAATGTGTAAAGTATAGTATAGTACAGTATAGTATAGTATAGTACAGTATAGTATACTACAGTAGAGTGGTGGTATGGCTGTGAGTGTGTAAAGTATAGTATACTACAGTATACTACAGTAGAGTGGTGGTATGGCTGTGAGTGTGTGAAGTATAGTATAGTACAGTATAGTATACTACAGTCGAGTGGTGGTATGGCTGTGCGTGTGTAAAGTATAGTATAGTATAGTATACTACAGTAGAGTGGTGGTATGGCTGTGAGTGTGTAAAGTATAGTATAGTACAGTATAGTATAGTAGAGTGGTGGTATGGGTGTGAGTGTGTAAAGTATAGTATACTACAGTATAGTATACTACAGTAGAGTGGTGGTATGGCTGTGAGTGTGTGAAGTATAGTATAGTACAGTATAGTATACTACAGTAGAGTGGTGGTATGGCTGTGAGTGTGTAAAGTATAGTATAGTACAGTATAGTACAGTAGAGTGGTGGTATGGCTGTGAGTGTGTGAAGTATAGTATAGTACAGTATAGTATAGTATAGTACAGAATAGTATACTACAGTAGAGTGGTGGTATGGCTGTGAGTGTGTAAAGTATAGTATACTACAGTATAGTATACTACAGTAGAGTGGTGGTATGGCTGTGAGTGTGTGAAGTATAGTATAGTACAGTATAGTATACTACAGTAGAGTGGTGGTATGGCTGTGAGTGTGTAAAGTATAGTATAGTACAGTATAGTACAGTAGAGTGGTGGTATGGCTGTGAGTGTGTGAAGTATAGTATAGTACAGTATAGTATAGTATAGTACAGTATAGTATACTACAGTAGAGTGGTGGTATGGCTGTGAGTGTGTGAAGTATAGTATAGTACAGTATAGTATACTACAGTAGAGTGGTGGTATGGCTGTGAGTGTGTAAAGTATAGTATAGTACAGTATAGTATACTACAGTCGAGTGGTGGTATGGCTGTGAGTGTGTAAAGTATAGTATACTACAGTATACTACAGTAGAGTGCTGGTATGGCTGTGAAAGTGTAAAGTATTGAATAGTACAGTATAGTATACTACAGTAGAGTGGTGGTATGGCTGTGAGTGTGTAAAGTATAGTATAGTACAGTATAGTATAGTACAGAATAGTATACTACAGTAGAGTGGTGGTATTGCTGTGAGTGTGTAAAGTATAGTATACTACAGTATAGTATACTACAGTAGAGTGGTGGTATGGCTGTGAGTGTGTAAAGTATAGCATAGTACAGTATAGTATAGTACAGTAGAGTGCTGGTATGGCTGTGAGTGTGTAAAGTATAGTATACTACAGTATACTACAGTAGAGTGCTGGTATGGCTGTGAGTGTGTAAAGTATAGTATAGTATAGTATACTACAGTAGAGTGCTGGTATGGCTGTGAGTGTGTAAAGTATAGTATACTACAGTATACTACAGTAGAGTGCTGGTATGGCTGTGAGTGTGTAAAGTATAGTATAGTATAGTATACTACAGTAGAGTGCTGGTATGGCTGTGAGTGTGTAAAGTATAGTATACTACAGTATACTACAGTAGAGTGCTGGTACGGCTGTGAGTGTGTAAAGTATAGTATACTACAGTATACTACAGTAGAGTGCTGGTATGGCTGTGAGTGTGTAAAGTATAGTATACTACAGTATACTACAGTAGAGTGCTGGTATGGCTGTGAGTGTGTAAAGTATAGTATACTACAGTATACTACAGTAGAGTGCTGGTATGGCTGTGAGTGTGTAAAGTATAGTATACTACAGTATACTACAGTAGAGTGCTGGTATGGCTGTGAGTGTGTAAAGTATAGTATACTACAGTATACTACAGTAGAGTGCTGGTATGGCTGTGAGTGTGTAAAGTATAGTATACTACAGTAGAGTGCTGGTATGGCTGTGATTGTGTAAAGTATAGCATAGTACAGTATAGTATAGTATAGCACAGTGTAGTATACTACAGTAGAGTGCTGGTATGGCTGTGAGTGTGTAAAGTATAGTATACTACAGTATACTACAGTAGAGTGCTGGTATGGCTGTGAGTGTGTAAAGTATAGTATACTACAGTATACTACAGTAGAGTGCTGGTATGGCTGTGAGTGTGTAAAGTATAGTATACTACAGTATACTACAGTAGAGTGCTGGTATGGCTGTGAGTGTGTAAAGTATAGTATAGTACAGTATAGTATAGTATAGTATACTACAGTATACTACAGTAGAGTGCTGGTATGGCTGTGAGTGTGTATAGTATAGTATACTACAGTATACTACAGTAGAGTGCTGGTATGGCTGTGAGTGTGTAAAGTATAGTATACTACAGTATACTACAGTAGAGTGCTGGTATGGCTGTGAGTGTGTAAAGTATAGTATAGTACAGTATAGTATAGTATAGTATACTACAGTATACTACAGTAGAGTGCTGGTATGGCTGTGAGTGTGTAAAGTATAGTATAGTACAGTATAGTATAGCATAGTATACTACAGTATACTACAGTAGAGTGCTGGTATGGCTGTGAGTGTGTGAAGCACAGCATAATATAGTGTACTATAGTGTTGTGGGTGTATGGCCGTGAGTGTGCATAGTATAGTATAGCATAGTATAGTATGGCATAGTATAGTATGGCATAGTATAGTACAGCATGGTATGGCATAGTATAGTATAGTATAGAATAGCATAGTATGGTATAGTATGGCATAGTATATAGCACAGCAAAGCATTGTATGGCACGGTATCCTACAGTAAAGTATGATATGGTATAGTATAGTATAGCACAGCACAGTATAGTATGGTATAGTATAGAGTTGTCGCTGTGTCTGAGTGTGTATGGCATAATATGGTATAGCATAGCATAGTATGGTATAGCATAGTATAGTATTGTATTGTGTCGTCACTCTATCTGCGAGTGTGCATGGCATAGTATAGCATAGTATAGTGGTGGCATGACTGTGAGTGTGTATAGTATAGTATGCTACAGTTTAATGGTGGTATGCCTGTTAGTGTGTATAGTATAGCCCAGCATAACATAGTATGGAGTAGTGTAGTACAGTATAGTATAGTATACTACAGTATAATGTTGTGGTATGGCTGTTAGTGTATGTAATATAGTATAGTACAGTATTGGTTTGCGGTTGGATGGCTGTGAGTGTGTATAGTACCGTATAGTATAGTGTCCCAGGAGAGGTTAGTGTTGACTGATGTGTCGTCCCAGGGGAGGTTAGTGTTGACTGATGTATCGTCCCAGGGGAGGTTAGTGTTGACTGACGTATCGTCCCAGGAGAGGTTAGTGTGGACTGACGTATCGTCCCAGGGGAGGTTAGTGTGGACTGACATGTCGTCTCAGGAGAGGTTAGTGTGGACAAACATATCGTCCCAGGGGAGGTTAGTGTGGACTGACATGTTGTCCCAGGGGAGGTTAGTGTGGACTGACATGTCTTCCCAGGAGAGGTTAGTGTGGACTGACATGTCTTCCCAGGAGAGGTTAGTGTGGACTGACATATCGTCCCAGGAGAGGTTAGTGTGGACTGACGTATCGTCCCAGGGGAGGTTAGTGTGGACTGACATGTCTTCCCAGGGGAGGTTAGTGTGGACTGACATGTCTTCCCAGGAGAGGTTAGTGTGGACTGACGTATCGTCGAAGGAGAGGTTAGTGTGGACTGACGTATCGTCCCAGGGGAGGTTAGTGTGGACTGACATGTTGTCCCAGGGGAGGTTAGTGTGGACTGACATGTCTTCCCAGGAGAGGTTAGTGTGGACTGACATGTCTTCCCAGGAGAGGTTAGTGTGGACTGACATGTCTTCCCAGGAGAGGTTAGTGTGGACTGATATGTCTTCCCAGGAGAGGTTAGTGTGGACTGACATATCGTCCCAGGAGAGGTTAGTGTGGACTGACATGTCGTACCAGGGGAGGTTAGTGTGGACTGACATATCGTCCCAGGGGAGGTTAGTGTGGACTGACATATCGTCCCAGGAGAGGTTAGTGTGGACTGACATGTCGTCCCAGGAGAGGATAGTGTGGACTGACATGTCTTCCCAGGAGAGCTTAGTGTGGACTGACATGTCTTCCCAGGAGAGGTTAGTGTGGACTGACATATCGTCCCAGGAGAGGTTAGTGTGGACTGACATGTCGTCCCAGGGGAGGTTAGTGTGGACTGACATATCGTCCCAGGGGAGGTTAGTGTGGACTGACATATCGTCCCAGGAGAGGTTAGTGTGGACTGACATGTCGTCCCAGGAGAGGTTAGTGTGGACTGATATGTCTTCCCAGGATAGGTTAGTGTGGACTGACATGTCTTCCCAGGAGAGGTTAGTGTTGACTGATGTATCGTCCCAGGGGAGGTTAGTGTGGACTGACATGTCTTCCCAGGGGAGGTTAGTGTGGACTGACATGTCGTCCCAGGGGAGGTTAGTGTGGACGGACATGTCTTCCCAGGGGAGGTTAGTGTTGACTGATGTACCGTCCCAGGGGAGGTTAGTGTGGACTGACATGTCTTCCCAGGGGAGGTTAGTGTTGACTGATGTATCGTCCCAGGGGAGGTTAGTGTGGACTGACATGTTGTCCCAGGGGAGGTTAGTGTGGACTGACATGTCTTCCCAGGGGAGGTTAGTGTTGACTGACGTATCGTCCCAGGGGAGGTTAGTGTGGACTGACATGTCTTCCCAGGGGAGGTTAGTGTTGACTGACATGTCGTCTCAGGGGAGGTTAGTGTTGACTGACATGTCTTCCCAGGGGAGGTTAGTGTGGACTGACATGTTGTCCCAGGGGAGGTTAGTGTGGACTGACATGTCTTCCCAGGGGAGGTTAGTGTGGACTGACATGTTGTCCCAGGGGAGGTTAGTGTGGACTGACATGTTTCCCAGGGGAGGTTAGTGTGGACTGACATGTTGTCTCCCCCAGGGGAGGTTAGTGTGGACTGACATGTCGTCCCAGGTGAGGTTAGTGTGGACTGACATGTCGTCCCAGGAGAGGTTAGTGTGGACTGACATGTCGTCCCAGGAGAGGTTAGTGTGGACTGACATGTCGTCCCAGGGGAGGTTAGTGTGGACTGACATGTCGTAACAGGGGAGGTTAGTGTGGACTGACATATCGTCCCAGGGGAGGTTAGTGTGGACTGACATGTCGTCCCAGGGAGGTTAGTGGGGACTGACGTATCGTCCCAGGGGAGGTTAGTGTGGACTGACATGTCGTCCCAGGGGAGGTTAGTGTGGACTGACATATCGTCCCAGGGGAGGTTAGTGTGGACTGACATGTCGTCCCAGGGGAGGTTAGTGTTGACTGACATGTCGTCTCAGGGGAGGTTAGTGTGGACTGACATGTTTTCAGAGGAGAGGTTAGTGTGGACTGACATGTCGTCCCAGGGGAGGTTAGTGTGGACTGACGTATCGTCCCAGGGGAGGTTAGTGTGGACTGACATGTCGTCCCGGGGGAGGTTAGTGTGGACTGACATGTCGTCCCAGGACAGGTTAGTGTGGACTGACATGTCGTCCCGGGGGAGGTTAGTGTGGACTGACATGTCGTCCCAGGAGAGGTTAGTGTGGACTGACATGTCGTCCCGGGGGAGGTTAGTGTGGACTGACATGTCTTCCCAGGAGAGGTTAGTGTGGACTGACATGTCGTCAAAGGGGAGGTTAGTGTGGACTGACATGTCGTCCCAGGGGAGGTTAGTGTGGACTGACATGTTGTCCCAGGGGAGGTTAGTGTGGACTGACGTATCGTCCCAGGGGAGGTTAGTGTGGACTGACATGTCGTCCCAGGGGAGGTTAGTGTGGACTGACATATCGTCCCAGGGGAGGTTAGTGTGGACTGACATGTTGTCCCAGGGGAGGTTAGTGTGGACTGACATATCGTCCCAGGGGAGGTTAGTGTGGACTGACATGTCGTCCCAGGGGAGGTTAGTGTTGACTGACATGTCGTCTCAGGGGAGGTTAGTGTGGACTGACATGTTTTCAGAGGAGAGGTTAGTGTGGACTGACATGTCGTCCCAGGGGAGGTTAGTGTGGACTGACGTATCGTCCCAGGGGAGGTTAGTGTGGACTGACATGTCGTCCCAGGGGAGGTTAGTGTGGACTGACATGTTGTCCAAGGGGAGATTAGTGTGGACTGACATGTCGTCCCAGGGGAGGTTAGTGTTGACTGACATGTCGTCTCAGGGGAGGTTAGTGTGGACTGACATGTTTTCAGAGGAGAGGTTAGTGTGGACTGACATGTCGTCCCAGGGGAGGTTAGTGTGGACTGACGTATCGTCCCAGGGGAGGTTAGTGTGGACTGACATGTCGTCCCAGGACAGGTTAGTGTGGACTGACATGTCTTCCCAGGAGAGGTTAGTGTGGACTGACATGTCTTCCCAGGAGAGGTTAGTGTGGACTGACATGTCTTCCCAGGAGAGGTTAGTGTGGACTGACATGTCTTCCCAGGAAAGGTTAGTGTGGACTGACATATCGTCCCAGGAGAGGTTAGTGTGGACTGACATGTCGTCCCAGGGGAGGTTAGTGTGGACTGACATATCGTCCCAGGGGAGGTTAGTGTGGACTGACATATCATCCCAGGAGAGGTTAGTGTGGACTGACATGTCGTCCCAGGAGAGGTTAGTGTGGACTGATATGTCTTCCCAGGAGAGGTTAGTGTGGACTGACATGTCGTCTCAGGGGAGGTTAGTGTGGACTGACATGTCGTCCCAGGGGAGGTTAGTGTGGACTGACATGTTGTCCCAGGGGAGGTTAGTGTGGACTGACATGTCATCCCAGGAGAGGTTAGTGTTGACTGATGTATCGTCCCAGGGGAGGTTAGTGTGGACTGACATGTCTTGCCAGGGGAGGTTAGTGTGGACTGACATGTCGTCCCAGGGGAGGTTAGTGTGGACTGACATGTCTTCCCAGGGGAGGTTAGTGTTGACTGATGTACCATCCCAGGGGAGGTTAGTGTGGACTGACATGTCTTCCCAGGGGAGGTTAGTGTGGACTGACATGTCTTGCCAGGGGAGGTTAGTGTGGACTGACATGTCTTGCCAGGGGAGGTTAGTGTGGACTGACATGTCGTCCCAGGGGAGGTTAGTGTGGACTGACATGTCTTCCCAGGGGAGGTTAGTGTTGACTGATGTACCATCCCAGGGGAGGTTAGTGTGGACTGACATGTCTTCCCAGGGGAGGTTAGTGTGGACTGACATGTCGTCCCAGGGGAGGTTAGTGTGGACTGACATGTCGTCCCAGGGGAGGTTAGTGTGGACTGACATGTTGTCCCAGGGGAGGTTAGTGTGGACTGACATGTCGTCCCAGGGGAGGTTAGTGTTGACTGGTGTATCGTCCCAGGGGAGGTTAGTGTGGACTGACATGTCTTGCCAGGGGAGGTTAGTGTGGACTGACATGTCGTCCCAGGGGAGGTTAGTGTGGACTGACATGTCTTCCCAGGGGAGGTTAGTGTTGACTGATGTACCATCCCAGGGGAGGTTAGTGTGGACTGACATGTCTTCCCAGGGGAGGTTAGTGTGGACTGACATGTCTTGCCAGGGGAGGTTAGTGTGGACTGACATGTCTTGCCAGGGGAGGTTAGTGTGGACTGACTTGTCGTCCCAGGGGAGGTTAGTGTGGACTGACATGTCTTCCCAGGGGAGGTTAGTGTTGACTGATGTACCATCCCAGGGGAGGTTAGTGTGGACTGACATGTCTTCCCAGGGGAGGTTAGTGTGGACTGACATGTCGTCCCAGGGGAGGTTAGTGTTGACTGACATGTCGTCTCAGGGGAGGTTAGTGTGGACTGACATGTTTTCAGAGGAGAGGTTAGTGTGGACTGACAATAAAAAAAAAGAAAATGTATAATTACCATTCTCTAGAACAGTCTTTATCAACCCTTTATCAACATGTCTTCCCAGGGGAGGTTAGTGTGGACTGACATGTCTTGCCAGGGGAGGTTAGTGTGGACTGACATGTCTTGCCAGGGGAGGTTAGTGTGGACTGACATGTCGTCCCAGGGGAGGTTAGTGTTGACTGACATGTCGTCTTAGGGGAGGTTAGTGTGGACTGACATGTGTTCAGAGGAGAGGTTAGTGTGGACTGACAATTAAAAAAAGAAAATGTATAATTACCATTCTCTAGAACAGTCTTTATCAACCCTTTATCAACATGTTGTCCCAGGGGAGGTTAGTGTGGACTGACATGTCTTCCCAGGGGAGGTTAGTGTGGACTGACATGTTGTCCCAGGGGAGGTTAGTGTGGACTGACATGTCTTCCCAGGGGAGGTTAGTGTGGACTGACATGTCGTCCCAGGGGAGGTTAGTGTGGACTGACATGTCTTCTCAGGGGAGGTTAGTGTGGACTGACATGTCTTCCCAGGGGAGGTTAGTGTTGACTGATGTACCATCCCAGGGGAGGTTAATGTGGACTGACATGTCTTCCCAGGGGAGGTTAGTGTGGACTGACATGTCGTCCCAGGGGAGGTTAGTGTGGACTGACATGTTTTCAGAGGAGAGGTTAGTGTGGACTGACAATAAAAAAAAAAGAAAATGTATAATTACCATTCTCTAGAACAGTCTTTATCAACCCTTTATCAACATGTTGTCCCAGGGGAGGTTAGTGTGGACTGACATGTCTTCCCAGGGGAGGTTAGTGTGGACTGACATGTTGTCCCAGGGGAGGTTAGTGTGGACTGACATGTCTTCCCAGGGGAGGTTAGTGTGGACTGACATGTTGTCCCAGGGGAGGTTAGTGTGGACTGACATGTCTTCCCAGGGGAGGTTAGTGTGGACTGACATGTTGTCCCAGGGGAGGTTAGTGTGGACTGACATGTCTTCCCAGGGGAGGTTAGTGTGGACTGACATGTTGTCCCAGGGGAGGTTAGTGTGGACTGACATGTTTCCCAGGGGAGGTTAGTGTGGACTGACATGTCTTCTCAGGGGAGGTTAGTGTGGACTGACATGTCTTCCCAGGGGAGGTTAGTGTTGACTGATGTACCATCCCAGGGGAGGTTAGTGTGGACTGACATGTCTTCCCAGGGGAGGGTAGTGTGGACTGACATGTCGTCCCAGGGGAGGTTAGTGTGGACTGACATGTTTTCAGAGGAGAGGTTAGTGTGGACTGACAATAAAAAAAAAAGAAAATGTATAATTACCATTCTCTAGAACAGTCTTTATCAACCCTTTATCAACATGTTGTCCCAGGGGAGGTTAGTGTGGACTGACATGTCTTCCCAGGGGAGGTTAGTGTGGACTGACATGTTGTCCCAGGGGAGGTTAGTGTGGACTGACATGTTTCCCAGGGGAGGTTAGTGTGGACTGACATGTCGTCCCAGGGGAGGTTAGTGTGGACTAACATGTCGTCCCAGGGGAGGTTAGTGTGGACTGACATGTTGTCCCAGGGGAGGTTAGTGTGGACTGACGTATCGTCCCAGGGGAGATTAGTGTGGACTGACATGTCGTCCCAGGGGAGGTTAGTGTGGACTGACATATCGTCCCAGGGGAGGTTAGTGTGGACTGACATGTCGTCCCAGGGGAGGTTAGTGTTGACTGACATGTCGTCTCAGGGGAGGTTAGTGTGGACTGACATGTTTTCAAAGGAGAGGTTAGTGTGGACTGACATGTCGTCCCAGGGGAGGTTAGTGTGGACTGACGTATCATCCCAGGGGAGGTTAGTGTGGACTGACATGTCGTCCCGGGGGAGGTTAGTGTGGACTGACATGTCGTCCCAGGACAGGTTAGTGTGGACTGACATGTCGTCCCGGGGGAGGTTAGTGTGGACTGACATGTCTTCCCAGGAGAGGTTGGTGTGGACTGACATGTCGTCCCGGGGGAGGTTAGTGTGGACTGACATGTCGTCCCAGGAGAGGTTAGTGTGGACTGACATGTCGTCCCGGGGGAGGTTAGTGTGGACAGACATGTCTTCCCAGGAGAGGTTAGTGTGGACTGACATGTCGTCAAAGGGGAGGTTAGTGTGGACTGACATGTCGTCCCAGGAGGTTCCAGGGAGTAGTGTGGACTGACATGTTGTCCCAGTGTGGACTGACATGTTGTCCCAGGGGAGGTTAGTGTGGACTGACGTATCGTCCCAGGGGAGGTTAGTGTGGACTGACATGTCGTCCCAGGGGAGGTTAGTGTGGACTGACATGTTTTCAGAGGAGAGGTTAGTGTGGACTGACATGTCGTCCCGGGGGAGGTTAGTGTGGACTGACATGTCTTCCCAGGAGAGGTTAGTGTGGACTGACATGTCGTCCCGGGGGAGGTTAGTGTGGACTGACATGTCGTCCCAGGAGAGGTTAGTGTGGACTGACATGTCGTCCCGGGGGAGGTTAGTGTGGACTGACATGTCTTCCCAGGAGAGGTTAGTGTGGACTGACATGTCGTCTCAGGGGAGGTTAGTGTGGACTGACATGTCATCCCAGGGGAGGTTAGTGTGGACTGACATGTCTTCCCAGGGGAGGTTAGTGTGGACTGACATGTCGTCCCAGGGGAGGTTAGTGTTGACTGACATGTCGTCTCAGGGGAGGTTAGTGTGGACTGACATGTTTTCAGAGGAGAGGTTAGTGTGGACTGACATGTCGTCCCAGGGGAGGTTAGTGTGGACTGACATGTCGTCCTGGGGGAGGTTAGTGTGGACTGACATGTCTTCCCAGGAGAGGTTAGTGTGGACTGACATGTCGTCCCGGGGGAGGTTAGTGTGGGGGAGGTTAGTTTGGACTGACATGTCTGACATGTCCCAGGAGAGGTTAGTGTGGACTGACATGTCGTCCCAGGAGAGGGGGGTTCCCGGGAGGTGTGGACTGACATGTCTTCCCAGGAGAGGTTAGTGTGGACTGACATGTCGTCTCAGGGGAGGTTAGTGTGGACTGACATGTCATCCCAGGGGAGGTTAGTGTGGACTGACATGTCGTCCCGGGGGAGGTTAGTGTGGACTGACATGTCTTCCCAGGAGAGGTTAGTGTGGACTGACATGTCGTCCCAGGGGAGGTTAGTGTGGACTGACATGTCGTCCCAGGAGAGGTTAGTGTGGACTGACATGTCGTCCCGGGGGAGGTTAGTGTGGGTTAGTGTGGACTGACATGTCTTCCCAGGAGAGGTTAGTGTGGACTGACATGTCTTCTCAGGGGAGGTTAGTGTGGACTGACATGTTGTCCCAGGGGAGGTTAGTGTGGACTGACATGTCTTCTCAGGGGAGGTTAGTGTGGACTGACATGTCTTCTCAGGGGAGGTTAGTGTGGACTGACATGTCTTCTCAGGGGAGGTTAGTGTGGACTGACATATCTTCTCAGGGGAGGTTAGTGTGGACTGACATGTTGTCCCAGGGGAGGTTAGTGTGGACTGACATGTCTTCTCAGGGGAGGTTAGTGTGGACTGACATGTCGTCCCAGGGGAGGTTAGTGTGGACTGACATGTCTTCTCAGGGGAGGTTAGTGTGGACTGACATGTCGTCCCAGGGGAGGTTAGTGTGGACTGACATGTCTTCTCAGGGGAGGTTAGTGTGGACTGACATGTCATCCCTGGGGAGGTTAGTGTGGACTGACATGTCTTCTCAGGGGAGGTTAGTGTGGACTGACATGTCGTCCCAGGGGAGGTTAGTGTGGACTGACATGTCTTCTCAGGGGAGGTTAGTGTGGACTGACATGTCGTCCCAGGGGAGGTTAGTGTGGACTGACATGTCTTCTCAGGGGAGGTTAGTGTGGACTGACATGTCGTCCCAGGGCTCTCAATAACACATGGCCTAGTTTGAAGGCCTTAATAAGCAGAAGCTTCAGTGAATTGGTCATTTAAATTACAGTTGGTTATTCTACTTTTACATAACAGACTCCATCAACGTCATATCCACGGTTCCATCCTAACCTTCTACATCTGCATATAAATACCACTGTTTAGAATACTGCTGGTTATTCTACTTTTACATAACAGACTCCATCAACGTCATATCCACGGTTCCATCCTAACCTTCTACATCTGCATGTAAATACCACTGTTTAGAATACTGCTGGTTATTCTACTTTCACACGTCATTGGTTTTCACCGTTCCATCTTAACCTTCTATAAATACCACCGTTTTGCATCTGAATCCATAGGACTCCCGATGCTTCGTAGCCCCGGACCAAACCGCATGTGTGGAAGCACATGTAACTATACCTGTCACTGTTAGGGTTAAGGTTAGTGGTTAGGGTTAGGGGTTAGAGTTAGGGTTAGGGGTTAGAGTTAGGGGTTAGGGGTTAGAGTTAGGGTTAGGGGTTAGAGTTAGGGTTAGGGGTTAGAGTTAGGGGTTAGGGGTTAGAGTTAGGGTTAGGGGTTAGAGTTAGGGGTTAGGGGTTAGGGGTTAGGGTTAGGGGTTAGGGGTTAGGGTTAGGGGTTAGGGTTAGGGGTTAGAGTTAGGGGTTAGAGTTAGGAGTTAGTTCTCCCTCTCTGTGTTAGTTCACTGTATTCTCCCTCTCTGTCTTAGTTCACTATATTCTCCCTCTCTGTGTTAGTTCACTGTATTCTCCCTCTCTGTCTTAGTTCACTATATTCTCCCTCTCTGTGTTAGTTCACTGTATTCTCCCTCTCTGTCTTAGTTCACTATATTCTCCCTCTCTGTGTTAGTTCACTGTATTCTCCCTCTCTGTCTTAGTTCACTATATTCTCCCTCTCTGTGTTAGTTCACTGTATTCTCCCTCTCTGTCTTAGTTCACTATATTCTCCCTCTCTGTGTTAGTTCACTGTATTCTCCCTCTCTGTCTTAGTTCACTATATTCTCCCTCTCTGTGTTAGTTCACTGTATTCTCCCTCTCTGTCTTACTTCACTATATTCTCCCTCTCTGTGTTAGTTCACTGTATTCTCCCTCTCTGTCTTAGTTCACTATATTCTCCCTCTCTGTCTTAGTTCACTATATTCTCCCTCTCTGTCTTAGTTCACTATATTCTCCCTCTCTGTGTTAGTTCACTGTATTCTCCCTCTCTGTCTTAGTTCACTATATTCTCCCTCTCTGTGTTAGTTCACTGTATTCTCCCTCTCTGTCTTAGTTCACTATATTCTCCCTCTCTGTGTTAGTTCACTGTATTCTCCCTCTCTGTCTTAGTTCACTATATTCTCCCTCTCTGTGTTAGTTCACTGTATTCTCCCTCTCTGTCTTACTTCACTATATTCTCCCTCTCTGTGTTAGTTCACTATATTCTCCCACTGTCTTAGTTCACTATATTCTCTCTCTGTCTTAGTTCACTATATTCTCCCTCTCTGTCTTAGTTCACTATATTCTCCCTCTCTGTCTTAGTTCACTGTATTCTCCCTCTCTGTGTTAGTTCACTATATTCTCTCTCTGTCTTAGTTCACTATATTCTCCCTCTGTCTTAGTTCAGTCAACTAGCAGGCGTATTCTGCCCTCTTCTGGATTAAGGGAGTACTCACAACGCGGGGCAGGCGTGGGTACATGAGTGGTTGTGTGGGAGTGCTTGCTCAGAAGCGCTTATAAAGTCAGCGTAGTGCTGCAACCTGGTCTCATAGTGTCTCTTTTTAAGAATGTTTTAAATCGACGTTCTCAGGACATTTTCAAATGTTCGAAAGGTGCTTCTAGTGACCCGCCGTGGCACTTGAGAGAGAGAGAGACAGAGAGAGAGAGAGAGAGACAGAGAGAGAGAAAGAGAGATAGACTAAAACAGCAAGCAATGAGGATCCTGACTGGTTAAATCACTGCCTGGTATGGCAACTGCTCGGCCTCTGACCGCAAGGCACTACAGAGGGTAGTGAGAACGGCCCAGTACATCACCAGGGCCAAGCTTCCTGCCATCCAGGACCTCTATACCAGGAGGTGTCAGAGGAAAGGCCCTAAAAATGGTCAAAGACTCCAGCCACCCCAGTCATAGACTGTTCTCTCTGCTACCGCACGACAAGTGGTACCGGAGCTCCTAGGTCCAAGAGGTTTCTAAACAGCTTCCACCCCCCCAGCCATAAGACTCCTGAACAGCTTCCACCCCCCAGCCATAAGACTCCTGAACAGCTTCCACCCCCCAGCCATAAGACTCCTGAACAGCTTCCACCCCCCAGCCATAAGACTCCTGAACAGCTTCCACCCCCCAGCCATAAGACTCCTGAACACCTAATCAAATGGCCACCTAGACTACTTTCATTGCCACCCCCCACCCCCCACCCCCCACCCTCTCCCCCTCTTTTACACCACTGCTACTCTCTGTTGTTATCATCTATGCATAGCCACTTTAATGACTCTACCTACATGTACATATCACCTCAACTAACCGGTGCCACCGCACATTGACTCTGTACCGGTACCACCCTGTATATAGTCTCCACATTGACTCTGTACCGGTACCACCCTGTATATAGTCTCCACATTGACTCTGTACCGGTACCCCCTGTATATAGTCTCCACATTGACTCTGTACCGGTACCCCTGTATATAGCCTCCACATTGACTCTGTACCAGTACCCCCTGTATATAGTCTCCACATTGACTCTGTACCAGTACCCCCTGTATATAGTCTCCACATTGACTCTGTACCGGTACCACCCTGTATATAGTCTCCACATTGACTCTGTACCAGTACCCCCTGTATATAGTCTCCACATTGACTCTGTACCGGTACCCCCTGTATATAGTCTCCACATTGACTCTGTACCGGTACCACCCTGTATATAGTCTCCACATTGACTCTGTACCAGTACCTCCCTGTATATAGTCTCCACATTGACTCTGTACCAGTACCTCCCTGTATATAGTCTCCACATTGACTCTGTACCGGTACCACCCTGTATATAGTCTCACTATTGTTATTTCACTGCTGCTCTTTAATTACTTGTTACTTTTATTTCTTATTGTTTTCTGTATTTTTTTAAAATTGCATTGTTGATTAGGGAAGTAAACATTTCACTGTAATGTCTAAACCTGTTGTATTCGGCGCATGTGACTAATATCATTTGATTTGAACAGCTAGGTGCTTCGTTAGTCGCTTTTTTGCCTTCCCACATATCTTTATACACAGGAGATTTCCCCTAACCATAAACTACTGCAGCCTAAATACTGGAGGCTGAGACAGGAGAAGTCTGGAGACACTTATACACAGGAGATTTCCCCTAAACATAGACTACTGCAGCATAAATACTGGAGGCTGAGACAGGAGAAGTCTGGAGACACTTATACACAGGAGATTTCCCCTAAACATAAACTACTGCAGCCTAAATACTGGAGGCTGAGACAGGAGGGGTCAGGAGACACTTATACACAGGAGATTTCCCCTAAACATAGACTACTGCAGCATAAATACTGGAGGCTGAGACAGGAGAAGTCTGGAGACACTTATACACAGGAGATTTCCCCTAAACATAAACTACTGCAGCCTAAATACTGGAGGCTGAGACAGGAGGGGTCAGGAGACACTTATACACAGGAGATTTCCCCTAAACATAGACTCACACAAAATCCCTAGAAAGGCAGGGAACCTAGAAAAAACCTAGAGAGGAACCAGGCTCTGAGGGGTGGCCAATCCTCTTCTGTCTGTGCCGGGTTGAGAATATTATTGAGAATATTATTATTTATTATACTAGGCAAGTCAGTTAAAAGAATACATTATTATTTACAATGACGCCCTTGGAACGGTGGGTTAGCTTCCTTGTTCTCAGGCAGAACAACAGATTTTTACCTTGTCAGCTCTGTGATTTAATCGAGCAACCTTTTGGTTACTGGACCAACACTCTAACCACCTGCCGCCCCTTTATAACAGTACATGGCCAAGACATTAAAACGTTCATAGATGACCAGCAGGGTCACATAATAATAATAATAATCACAGAGGTTGTAGAGGGTGCAACAGGTCAGCACTTCAGGAGCAAATGTCAGCTGGCTATTCATAGCCGAGCATTCAAAGATAGAACAGCAAGTGCGGTAGAGAGAGAGAGAGTCAAAAACAACAAGTCTGGGACAAGGTAGCTGTCAGAATGGTGGGTGTAGCTGGTGTATGCAGTCAGGCGCAGGAGAGCAGAGAATTGGAAGCAACGTAACTTTACACAGAATCATGAATGGTGCAAGGTAAAACAATACACTTGCCCAAACACAAACACACAAATATGAACTTTTACGCACGGGCAAGAAACAGCACCCGTCGAAATAATCAATCACCAACATTACCCGAACATGACATAAAACAATCCCGCACAACACCATGGGGGAAACAGAGGGTTAAATACATGAACAACAATTAGGGGAATGAAAAACAGTTGTGTAGAAACAAAGACAAAACAAATGGAAAATGAAAAGTGGATCGGCAATGGATAGTAGACCGGCGATGCCGACCGCCGAGCGCCTCCCGAACAAGGAGAGAAACCGACTTCGGCTAAAGTCGTGACAGTAGCACGTCTGGTGAACAGGTCAGGGTTCCATAGCCACAGGCAGAACAGTTGTAACTGGAGCAGCAGCATGACCAGGTGGACTGGGGACAGCAAGGAGTATTCAGGCCAGGTAGTCCAGAGGCAAGGTCCCAAGGCTCAGGTCCTCCGGGGAGGGGAGGGAGAGGGATCGAGTGAGAATTAGAGTGAGCATGCTTAAATTCACACAGGACACCGGATAAGACAGGAGAAATACTAGAGATATAACAGACTAACCCTAGCCCCCGACACATAAACTATTGCAGCATAAATACTGGAGGCTGAGACAGGAGGGGTCAGGAGACACTGTGACCCAGTCCGACGATACCCCCGGACAGGGCCAAACAGGCAGGATATAATCCCACCCACATTGCCAAAGCACAGCCCCATACCACTAGAGGGATATCTTCAAACCACCAATTTACTACACTGAGACAAGGATGAGTATTGCCCACAAAGATCTCCCCCACAGCACAAACTCGAGGGGGGCACCAACCCTGACAGGAATATCACATCAGTGACTCAACAGACTCAAGTGACGCATGCCTCCTAGGGACGGCCCTTGCCGTCAGCCCTTGCCTTTACAGGAAGCCAGTGTAGAGAGGCACTGGAGTAATATGATCAAATTGTTTGATTCTAGTCAAGATTCTATCAGTCGTGTTTAGCACTAACTGGAGATTATTTAGTGATTCATCAGGGTAGCCGGACAGTAGAGCATTGCAGTAGTCTAATCTAGAAGTGACAAATGCATGGATACATTTTTCTGCATCATTATTGGACAAATAGTTTCAGATTTTTGCAATGTTATGTAGATGGAAAAAACTGCCCTTCAAAAGAGAGATCAGCCTGTCAAAAGAGAGAACAGGGTCCAGAGTAACACCAAGGTCCTTCACAATTTTATTTGAGATAACTGTACAACCATCAAGATTAATTGTCAGATCCAACAGAAGATCTCTTTGTTTCTTGGAACCTAGAACTAGCATCTCTGTTTTGTCCGAATTTAAAAGTAAAACATTTGCTGCCATCCACTTATATCTGAAACACAGGCTTCCAGGGAGGGCAATTTTGGGGCTTCACCATGTTTCATCGAAATGTACAGCTGTGTGTCATCCGCATAGCAGTGAAAGTTAACATTATGTTTCCACCAAGTGGTAAAATATATAGTGAAAACCATAGTGGTCCTAAAACGGAACCTTGAGGAACTCCAAACTTACAGTTGATTTGTCAGAGGACAAACCATCCACAGAGACAAACTGATATCTTTCCGACAGATAAGATCTAAACCAGGCCAGAACTTGTCCGTGTAGGACAATTTGGGTCTCCAAAAGAATGGGGGATTGATGGTGTCAAAAGCAACACTAAGGTCTAGGAGCACGAGGACAGATGCAGATCCTTGGTCTGACGCCATTAACCTCTCTGGGATATTCGGGACGGTAGCGTCCCACCCCGCCAACAGCCAATGAAAGTGCAGCGCGCCAAATACAAAACAACAAAAATCTCATAATTAAAATTAAAATGAAAAATTCCTCAAGCGTACAAGTATTTTACACCATGTTAAAGATCAAATGATTGTTAATCCAGCCACAGTGTCTGATTTTACAGCAAAAGCACCACAAACGATTATGTTAGGTCACAGAAAAACAGCCATTTTTCCAGCCAAAGAGAGGAGTCACAAAAAGCAGAAATATAGATAAAATTAATCACTATCCTATGATGATCTTCATCAGATGACACGCATAGGACTTCATGTTACACAATGCATGTATGTTTTGTTCGATAAAGTGCATATTTATATCCAAAAATCTCATTTTACATTGGCGTGTTATGCTCAGTAGTTCCAAAACATGCAGTGATTTTACAGAGAGCCACATCAATTCACAGAAATACTCATAATAAACATTGATAAAAGATACAACTATTATACATGGAACTTTAGATAAACTTTTTCAACCACTGTGTCAGATTTCAAAAAAACACACCATGCCGTACGGCGCTCAGAGACCAAAACAGCCAAAGAGATATCCGCCATGTTGTGTAGTCAACATTAGTCAGAAATAGCATTATAAATATTCACTTACCTTTGATGATCTTCATCAGAATGCACTCACAGGAATCCCAGTTCCACAATAAACCATCTACATACAATACCCCATAATGGCATCACAATACCCCATAATGACATCACAATACCCCATAATGACTTCACAATACCCCATAATGACATCACAATACCCCATAATCAATAAATGTTTGATTTGTTCGATAAAGTTCATAATTTATGTTCAAATAGCTTCCTAATAGCTTCCTTTGTTAGGTCGTTTGGTAAACAAATCCAAACGCGCGTGCAAGTCCAGCCGAAAGGTCGGACGAAAAGTCCAAAAAGTTATATTACAGGTCGTAGAAACATGTCAAGCGAAGTATAGTATCAATCTTTAGGATGTTTTTAACATAAATCTTCAATAATGTCCCAACCGGAGAATTCCTTTGTCTGTAGAAAAGCAATGGAACGCGAGGTAACTTTCACATGACCGCACGTCATGAGCTCGTGGCTCTCTGCCAGAAGCCTGGCTCAATCCCTTCTCATTCGGCCCCACTTCACATTAGAAGCATCAAACAAGGTTCTAAGGACTGTTGACATCTAGTGGAAGACTTGGGAAGTGCAACATGACCAATATCCCACTGTATCTTCAATAGGGAATCAGTTGAAAAACAACCAACCTCAGATTTCCCACTTCCTGGTTGGATTTTTTTCTCAGGTTTTCGCCTGCCATATGAGTTCTGTTATACTCACAGACATCATTCAAACAGTTTTAGAAACGCCAGAGTGTTTTCTATCCACATATCCAAATATACATATTCTAGCTTTTATGGCTGAGTAGCAAGCAGTTTACTCTGGGCGCCTTACTCATCCAAGCTACTCAATACTGCCCCCCAGTCACCAAAAAGTTCAAAGGTCATTTACCTCCTTCACGGGTGCGGTCTCAGTGCTATGATAGTGTCTAAAACCAGAATTAAGCGTTTCGTTGTTTGTCTTTAGGAAGGCAGTGACTTTTTGTTTTTAACTTTAGAGGAGATTCGATAGTATAGGCCGATAGTTTTTTAAATATTTTCTGTGTCAAGGTTTGGCTTTTTCAAGAGAGGCTTTATTACTGCCACTTTTAGTGAGTTTGGTACACATCCGGTGGATAGAGAGCCGTTTATTATGTTCATCATAGGAGGGCAAAGCACAGGAAGCAGCTCTTTCAGTAGTTGAGTTGGAATAGCTTGAAGGTTTAGAGGCCATGCCTATTTTCATGAATGTGTCAAAATGTTTAAAAAACTTGAGTGTCTCCCTTGATCCTAGGTCCTGGCAGTGTTGTGCAGACCCAGGACAACTGAGCTTTGGAGGAATACGCAGATTTAAAGAGGAGTCATTCATTTGCTTTCTATTGATCATTATCTTTTCGACAAAGAAGTTAATTAATTCATCACTGCTGAAGTGAAAGCCATCCTCTCTTGTGGAATGCTGCTTTTTAGTTAGCTTTGCGACATTATCAAACATACATTTCCGATTGTTCTTATTCTCCTCAATTAAGTTGGAAAAATAGGATGATCGAGCAGCAGTGAGGGCTCTTCGATACTGCACGGTACTGTCTTTCCAAGCTAGTCAGAAGACTTCCAGTTTGGTGTAGCAGCAGTGAGGGCTCTTCGATACTGCACGGTACTGTCTTTCCAAGCTAGTCAGAAGACTTCCAGTTTGGTGGAGCAGCAGTGAGGGCTCTTCGATACTGCACGGTACTGTCTTTCCAAGCTAGTCGGAAGACTTCCAGTTTGGTGGAGCAGCAGCGAGGGCTCTTCGATACTGAACGATACTGTCTTTCCAAGCTAGTCAGAAGACTTCCAGTTTGGTGTAGCAGCAGTGAGGGCTCTTCGATACTGCACGATACTCTCTTTCCAAGCTAGTCAGAAGACTTCCAGTTTGGTGTAGCAGCAGTGAGATCTCTTCGATACTGCACAGTACTGTCTTTCCAAGCTGGTCAGAAGACTTCCAGTTTGGTGGAGCAGCAGTAAGGGCTCTTCGATACTGCACAGTACTGTCTTTCCAAGCTGGTCAGAAGACTTCCAGTTTGGTGTAGCAGCAGTGACTGGGCTCTTTCGAGTACAGTTTGCAGCAGCAGTGAGATCTCTGTCTTTCCAAGCTAGTCGGAAGACTTCCAGTTTGGTGTAGCAGCAGTGAGATCTCTTCGATACTGCACAGTACTGTCTTTCCAAGCTGGTCAGAAGACTTCCAGTTTGGTGTAGCAGCAGTGAGGGCTCTTCGATACTGCACGGTACTGTCTTTCCAAGCTAGTCGGAAGACTTCCAGTTTGGTGTAGCAGCAGTGAGGGCTCTTCGATACTGCACGGTACTCTCTTTCCAAGCTAGTCGGAAGACTTCCAGTTTGGTGTAGCAGCAGGGAGGGCTCTTCGATACTGCACGGTACTGTCTTTCCAAGCTAGTCGGAAGACTTCCAGTTTGGTGGAGCAGCAGTGAGATCTCGTCGATACTGCACGATACTCTCTTTCCAAACTAGTCAGAAGACTTCCAGTTTGGTGTAGCAGCAGTAAGGGCTCTTCGATACTGCACGGTACTGTCTTTCCAAGCTAGTCAGAAGACTTCCAGTTTGGTGTAGCAGCACTAAGGGCTCTTCGATACTGCACGGTACTGTCTTTCCAAGCTAGTCAGAAGACTTCCAGTTTGGTGGAGCAGCAGTAAGGGCTCTTCGATACTGCACGGTACTGTCTTTCCAAGCTAGTCGGAAGACTTCCAGTTTGGTGGAGCAGCAGTGAGGGCTCTTCAATACTGCACGATACTCTCTTTCCAAGCTAGTCAGAAGACTTCCAGTTTGGTGTAGCAGCAGTGAGTGAGGGCTCTTCGATACTGCACGGTACTGTCTTTCAGTTTGGTGGAGCCGCAGGGAGGGCTCTTCGATACGGTACTGTCTTTCCAAGCTATTCAGAAGACTTCCAGTTTGGTGTAGCAGCAGTGAGGGCTCTTCGGTACTGCACGGTACTGTCTTTCCAAGCTAGTCAGAAGACTTCCAGTTTGGTGGAGCAGCAGTGAGGGCTCTTCGATACTGCACGGTACTGTCTTTCCAAGCTAGTCGGAAGACTTCCAGTTTGGTGGAGCAGCAGTGAGGGCTCTTCGATACTGAACGATACTGTCTTTCCAAGCTAGTCAGAAGACTTCCAGTTTGGTGGAGCAGCAGTGAGGGCTATTCGATACTGCACGGTACTGTCTTTCCAAGCTAGTTGGAAGACTTCCAGTTTGGTGTAGCAGCAGTGAGGGCTCTTCGATACTGCACGGTACTGTCTTTACAAGCTAGTCAGAAGACTTCCAGTTTGGTGTAGCAGCAGTGAGGGCTCTTCGATACTGCACGGTACTGTCTTTACAAGCTAGTCAGAAGACTTCCAGTTTGGTGGAGCAGCAGTGAGGGCTCTTCGATACTGCACGGTACTGTCTTTACAAGCTAGTCAGAAGACTTCCAGTTTGGTGGAGCAGCAGTGAGGGCTCTTCGATACTGCACGGTACTGTCTTTACAAGCTAGTCGGAAGACTTCCAGTTTGGTGGAGCAGCAGTGAGGGCTCTTCGATACTGCACGGTACTGTCTTTCCAAGCTAGTCGGAAGACTTCCAGTTTGGTGGAGCAGCAGTGAGGGCTCTTCGATACTGCACGGTACTGTCTTTCCAAGCTAGTCGGAAGACTTCCAGTTTGGTGGAGCAGCAGTGAGATCTCTTCGGTACTGCACGGTACTGTCTTTCCAAGCTAGTCGGAAGACTTCCAGTTTGGTGGAGCGCCATTTCCGTTCCAATGTTCTGAAAGCTTGCTTCAGGGCATGGGTATTTTCTGTATACCAGGGAGCTAGTTTCTTATGACCAATGTTTTTTGTTTTTAGGGGTGCGACGGCATCTAGGGTATTACGCAAGGTTACATTTAGTTCCTCAATTAGGTGGTTAACCAATTTTTGTACTCTGACGTCCTTGGGTAGGTGGAGGGAGTCTGGAAGGGCATCTAGGAATCTTTGGGTTGTCCGAGAATTTATAGCACAGCTTTTGATGATCCTGGTTGGGGTTTGAGCAGATTATTTGTTGCGGTTGCAAATGTAGTAAAATGGTGGTCCGATTGTCCAGGATTATGAGGAAAAACATTACGATCCACAATATTTTTCCATGTTAGTCCCAGTTATGATGGTCCTCTCCTCTCAGTGGGGCAGTACCATGTTGGTCCCAGTTATGATGGTCCTCTCCACTCAGTGGGACAGTACCATGTTAGTCCCAGTATGATGGTCCTCTCAGTGGGGCAGTACCATGTTAGTCCCAGTTATGATGGTCCTCTCCTCTCAGTGGGGCAGTACCATGTTAGTCCCAGTTCTGATGGTCCTCTCCTCTCAGTGGGGCAGTACCATGTTGGTCCCAGTTATGATGGTCCTCTCCTCTCCTCTCAGTGGGACAGTACCATGTTAGTCCCAGTTATGATGGTCCTCTCCTCTCAGTGGGACAGTACCATGTTGGTCCCAGTTCTGATGGTCCTCTCCTCTCAGTGGGACAGTACCATGTTAGTCCCAGTTATGATGGTCCTCTCCTCTCAGTGGGTCAGTACCATGTTGGTCCCAGTATGTTGGTCCCAGTTCTGATGGTCCTCTCCTCTCAGTGGGGCAGTACCATGTTAGTCCCAGTTCTGATGGTCCTCTCCTCTCAGTGGGGCAGTACCATGTTAGTCCCAGTATTATGGTCCTCTCCTCTCAGTGGGTCAGTACCATGTTGGTCCCAGTATGTTGGTCCCAGTTCTGATGGTCCTCTCCTCTCAGTGGGGCAGTACCATGTTAGTCCCAGTTCTGATGGTCCTCTCCTCTCCTCTCAGTGGGACAAAACTAGGTCCAGAGTATGACTGTGGTAGTGAGTAGGTCCAGAGACATGTTGGACAAAACCCACGGAGTCTATGATGGCTCCGAAAGCCTTTTGGAGTGGGTCTGTGGACTTTTCCATGTGAATATTAAAGTCACCAAAGATTAGAATATTATCTGCCATGACTACAAGGTCCGACAGGAAT
This sequence comes from Oncorhynchus nerka, assembly GCF_034236695.1. Taxonomy (NCBI): domain Eukaryota; kingdom Metazoa; phylum Chordata; class Actinopteri; order Salmoniformes; family Salmonidae; genus Oncorhynchus; species Oncorhynchus nerka. Next base: position 96,177,574 of record NC_088409.1, read on the forward strand.
TCAGGGAACTCAATGAGGAATGCTGTATATGGCCCAGGAGGCCTGTAAACAGTAGCTATAAAAAGTGATTGAGTAGGCTGCATAGATTTCATGACTAGAAGCTCAAAAGACGAAAACGCAATCATTTTTGTTTTTGTAAATTGAAATGTGCTATTGTGAGTGTTAGCAACACCTTCGCCATTGCGGGATGCGTGGGGGATATGGTCACTAGTGTAACCAGGAGGTGAGGCCTCATTTAACACAGTAAATTCATCAGGCTTAAGCCATGTTTCAGTCAGGCCAATCACATCAAGATTATGATCAGTGATTAGTTCATTGACGATAACTGCCTTGGAAGTGAGGGATCTAACATTAAGTAGCCCTATTTTGAGATGTGAGATATCACAATCTTTTTCAATAATGACAGGAATGGATGAGGTCTTTATTCTAGTGAGATTGCTAAAGCGAACACCGCCATGTTTAGTTTTGCCCAACCTAGGTCGAGGCACAGATACGGTCTCAATGAGGATAGCTGAGCTGACTACACTGACTGTGTTAGTGGCAGACTCCACAAAGCTGGCAGTCTGGCTAACAGCCTGCTGCCTCTGGCCTGCACCCTATCTCATTGTGGAGCTAGAGGAGTTAGAGCCTTGTCTATGTTGTCATGAGAATTTTGTTCTCAATGTTCATAAACTGAACTTCACTTAAACTACTCTGTCTGTTACTAAGAATTGCAAGGTTCTTATTGAAATGAAACAGACAGAGGCCAGTCTACAATAGTCAGCAAGGTTTATTTACGAGAGCTCTGCTGTGCATATACAAAGATGTTCCCTTTATAACTTTCTCTTACCCTACACACATACATACACACCAACCTTTGGATATTCTCATGAAGTCTCACCACAGTTTATCACCACTCAGCTGACAGTTCCAGTCTCTCCCAAATACGAGAGCTCTGGGGGGGCTCTCCCTGTCTTATCTTCCCCAGAGTTACAGCCGGGTCGGTTCAAACATAGGTTAATGCCCCTCTTCGTTCTCTTTTGACACACACATACATTCCTTTTTTCTTATGAACAAACATTATTTATCATTATAGAAAGACAGGGTAGAATTCTGTTAGTTATAGTTCTACGTTAAATGTATACATCATTTAGTCATTATTCATAAAAAATCATAACAATGTTCATAGATGAGAACACCCATCCAGCTAGGATGGAGTCCGTCACTCCTCAACAGGCCAGGCTTGGTCCTGTTTGTGGGTAAGTCCCAGAAAGAGGGCCAATTATCTACAAATTCTATCTCTTGGGAGGGGCCGACACATCTTTCTAGCTGATTTACATGCTGAAACTATGTTGCGCTTGTTGACCTCTTATTTCTTCATTCTAACATCGAGAGAGATAGAGAGAGAGAAAGATATATATATATATATATATATATATATATATATATATATCTTTCTCTATAGAGAGAGAGAGAGACAAAGAGAGAGGAAAAGAGACAGAGAGAGAGAGAGAGAAATAAAGTAATGTATTTTGTCTATCTAATAGAAAGAGAGATGTTTCTGATGTGAGCGCTAAAGCGCTGCCTACTCACCACGACACATAATTGCAGAGTTGATCTGAGGATACAATTATCTACATGAGTAATGCTGTCGTTAATCATAATGGATTAAAAACAAAACCTTCTGAAAAAATAACACCATGAATAATCCTTAAATCTATTGACGCACCCGTCCGTCAATCTAAGTAACATAATAAAAAATCCCTGTCAGTCATCTGTGGTGGAAGGTGGCAGAGCCAGTCATCTGTGGTGGCAGGTGGCAGAGCCAGTCATCTGTGGTGGAAGGTGGCAGAGCCAGTCATCTGTGGTGGAAGGTGGCAGAGCCAGTCGGAAGGTGGCAGAGCCAGTCATCTGCAGTGGAAGGTGGCAGAGCCAGTCATCTGCAGTGGAAGGTGGCAGAGCCAGTCATCTGCAGTGGAAGGTGGCAGAGCCAGTCATCTGTGGTGGAAGGTGGCAGAGCCAGTCATCTGTGGTGGAAGGTGGCAGAGCCAGTCATCTGCAGTGGAAGGTGGCAGAGCCAGTCATCTGCAGTGGAAGGTGGCAGAGCCAGTCATCTGCAGTGGAAGGTGGCAGAGCCAGTAATCTGTGGTGGAAGGTGGCAGAGCCAGTCATCTGCGGTGGAAGGTGGCAGAGCCAGTCATCTGTGGTGGAAGGTGGCAGAGCCAGTCATCTGTGGTGGAAGGTGGCAGAGCCAGTCATCTGCGGTGGAAGGTGGCAGAGCCAGTCATCTGCAGTGGAAGGTGGCAGAGCCAGTCATCTGTGGTGGCAGGTGGCAGAGCCAGTCATCTGTGGTGGAAGGTGGCAGAGCCAGTCATCTGTGGTGGAAGGTGGCAGAGCCAGTCATCTGTGGTGGAAGGTGGCAGAGCCAGTCGGAAGGTGGCAGAGCCAGTCATCTGCAGTGGAAGGTGGCAGAGCCAGTCATCTGCAGTGGAAGGTGGCAGAGCCAGTCATCTGTGGTGGAAGGTGGCAGAGCCAGTCATCTGTGGTGGAAGGTGGCAGAGCCAGTCATCTGCAGTGGAAGGTGGCAGAGCCAGTCATCTGCAGTGGAAGGTGGCAGAGCCAGTCATCTGCAGTGGAAGGTGGCAGAGCCAGTAATCTGTGGTGGAAGGTGGCAGAGCCAGTCATCTGCGGTGGAAGGTGGCAGAGCCAGTCATCTGTGGTGGAAGGTGGCAGAGCCAGTCATCTGTGGTGGAAGGTGGCAGAGCCAGTCATCTGCGGTGGAAGGTGGCAGAGCCAGTCATCTGCAGTGGAAGGTGGCAGAGCCAGTCATCTGCAGTGGAAGGTGGCAGAGCCAGTCATCTGTGGTGGAAGGTGGCAGAGCCAGTCATCTGTGGTGGAAGGTGGCAGAGCCAGTCATCTGCAGTGGAAGGTGGCAGAGCCAGTCATCTGTGGTGGAAGGTGGCAGAGCCAGTCATCTGTGGTGGAAGGTGGCAGAGCCAGTCATCTGCAGTGGAAGGTGGCAGAGCCAGTCATCTGCAGTGGAAGGTGGCAGAGCCAGTCATCTGCAGTGTAAGGTGGCAGAGCCAGTCATCTGTGGTGGAAGGTGGCAGAGCCAGTCATCTGTGGTGGAAGTTGGCAGAGCCAGTCATCTGCAGTGGAAGGTGGCAGAGCCAGTCATCTGCAGTGGAAGATGGCAGAGCCAGTCATCTGTGGTGGAAGGTGGCAGAGCCAGTCATCTGTGGTGGAAGGTGGCAGAGCCAGTCATCTGCAGTGGAAGGTGGCAGAGCCAGTCATCTGCAGTGGAAGGTGGCAGAGCCAGTCATCTGCAGTGGAAGGTGGCAGAGCCAGTCATCTGCAGTGGAAGGTGGCAGAGCCAGTCATCTGCGGTGGAAGGTGGCAGAGCCAGTCATCTGTGGTGGAAGGTGGCAGAGCCAGTCATCTGCAGTGGAAGGTGGCAGAGCCAGTCATCTGCAGTGGAAGGTGGCAGAGCCAGTCATCTGCAGTGGAAGGTGGCAGAGCCAGTCATCTGCAGTGGAAGGTGGCAGAGCCAGTCATCTGTGGTGGAAGGTGGCAGAGCCAGTCATCTGCAGTGGAAGGTGGCAGAGCCAGTCATCTGCGGTGGAACGTGGCAGAGCCAGTCATCTGTGGTGGAAGGTGGCAGAGCCAGTCATCTGCAGTGGAAGGTGGCAGAGCCAGTCATCTGCGGTGGAAGGTGGCAGAGCCAGTCATCTGTGGTGGAAGGTGGCAGAGCCAGTCATCTGTGGTGGAAGGTGGCAGAGCCAGTCATCTGCAGTGGAAGGTGGCAGAGCCAGTCATCTGCAGTGGAAGGTGGCAGAGCCAGTCATCTGTGGTGGAAGGTGGCAGAGCCAGTCATCTGCGGTGGAAGGTGGCAGAGCCAGTCATCTGCAGTGGAAGGTGGCAGAGCCAGTCATCTGCAGTGGAAGGTGGCAGAGCCAGTCATCTGCAGTGGAAGGTGGCAGAGCCAGTCATCTGCAGTGGAAGGTGGCAGAGCCAGTCATCTGCAGTGGAAGGTGGCAGAGCCAGTCATCTGTGGTGGAAGGTGGCAGAGCCAGTCATCTGTGGTGGAAGGTGGCAGAGCCAGTCATCTGCAGTGGAAGGTGGCAGAGCCAGTCATCTGTGGTGGAAGGTGGCAGAGCCAGTCATCTGTGGTGGAAGGTGGCAGAGCCAGTCATCTGCAGTGGAAGGTGGCAGAGCCAGTCATCTGCAGTGGAAGGTGGCAGAGCCAGTCATCTGCAGTGGAAGGTGGCAGAGCCAGTGTGGAAGGTGGCAGAGCCAGTCATCTGTGGTGGAAGGTGGCAGAGCCAGTCATCTGTGGTGGAAGGTGGCAGAGCCAGTCATCTGTGGTGGAAGGTGGCAGAGCCAGTGGAAGGTGGCAGAGCCAGTCATCTGCAGTGGAAGGTGGCAGAGCCAGTCATCTGTGGTGGAAGGTGGCAGAGCCAGTCATCTGTGGTGGAAGGTGGCAGAGCCAGTCATCTGTGGTGGAAGGTGGCAGAGCCAGGAAGGTGGCAGAGCCAGTCATCTGCAGTGGAAGGTGGCAGAGCCAGTCATCTGCAGTGGAAGGTGGCAGAGCCAGTCATCTGTGGTGGAAGGTGGCAGAGCCAGTCATCTGCGGTGGAAGGTGGCAGAGCCAGTCATCTGTGGTGGAAGGTGGCAGAGCCAGTCATCTGCAGTGGAAGGTGGCAGAGCCAGTCATCTGCAGTGGAAGGTGGCAGAGCCAGTCATCTGTGGTGGAAGGTGGCAGAGCCAGTCATCTGTCAGTGGAAGGTGGCAGAGCCAGTCATCTGTGGTGGAAGGTGGCAGAGCCAGTCATCTGCAGTGGAAGGTGGCAGAGCCAGTCATCTGCGGTGGAACGTGGCAGAGCCAGTCATCTGTGGTGGAAGGTGGCAGAGCCAGTCATCTGCAGTGGAAGGTGGCAGAGCCAGTCATCTGCGGTGGAAGGTGGCAGAGCCAGTCATCTGTGGTGGAAGGTGGCAGAGCCAGTCATCTGTGGTGGAAGGTGGCAGAGCCAGTCATCTGCAGTGGAAGGTGGCAGAGCCAGTCATCTGTGGTGGAAGGTGGCAGAGCCAGTCATCTGCGGTGGAAGGTGGCAGAGCCAGTCATCTGTGGTGGAAGGTGGCAGAGCCAGTCATCTGCAGTGGAAGGTGGCAGAGCCAGTCATCTGCAGTGGAAGGTGGCAGAGCCAGTCACCTGAAGTGGAAGGTGGCAGAGCCAGTCATCTGCAGTGGAAGGTGGCAGAGCCAGTCATCTGAAGTGGAAGGTGGCAGAGCCAGTCATCTGTGGTGGAAGGTGGCAGAGCCAGTCATCTGTGGTGGAAGGTGGCAGAGCCAGTCATCTGTGGTGGAAGGTGGCAGAGCCAGTCATCTGCAGTGGAAGGTGGCAGAGCCAGTCATCTGTCAGTGGAAGGTGGCAGAGCCAGTCATCTGCAGTGGAAGGTGGCAGAGCCAGTCATCTGCAGTGGAAGGTGGCAGAGCCAGTCATCTGCAGTGGAAGGTGGCAGAGCCAGTCATCCAGTGGAAGGTGGCAGAGCCATCTGTGGTGGAAGGTGGCAGAGCCAGTCATCTGTGGTGGAAGGTGGCAGAGCCAGTCATCTGTGGTGGAAGGTGGCAGAGCCAGTCATCTGTGGTGGAAGGTGGCAGAGCCAGTCATCTGTGGTGGAAGGTGGCAGAGCCAGTCATCTGCAGTGGGTGGCAGAGCCAGTCATCTGCAGTGGAAGGTGGCAGAGCCAGTCATCTGCAGTGGAAGGTGGCAGAGCCAGTCATCTGTGGTGGAAGGTGGCAGAGCCAGTCATCTGTGGTGGAAGGTGGCAGAGCCAGTCATCTGCAGTGGAAGGTGGCAGAGCCAGTCATCTGCAGTGGAAGGTGGCAGAGCCAGTCATCTGCAGTGGAAGGTGGCAGAGCCAGTAATCTGTGGTGGAAGGTGGCAGAGCCAGTCATCTGCGGTGGAAGGTGGCAGAGCCAGTCATCTGTGGTGGAAGGTGGCAGAGCCAGTCATCTGTGGTGGAAGGTGGCAGAGCCAGTCATCTGAAGTGGAAGGTGGCAGAGCCAGTCATCTGCAGTGGAAGGTGGCAGAGCCAGTCATCTGAAGTGGAAGGTGGCAGAGCCAGTCATCTGCAGTGGAAGGTGGCAGAGCCAGTCATCTGTGGTGGAAGGTGGCAGAGCCAGTCATCTGTGGTGGAAGGTGGCAGAGCCAGTCATCTGCAGTGGAAGGTGGCAGAGCCAGTCATCTGCAGTGGAAGGTGGCAGAGCCAGTCATCTGCAGTGGAAGGTGGCAGAGCCAGTCATCTGCAGTGGAAGGTGGCAGAGCCAGTCATCTGCAGTGGAAGGTGGCAGAGCCAGTCATCTGTGGTGGAAGGTGGCAGAGCCAGTCATCTGTGGTGGCAGGTGGCAGAGCCAGTCATCTGTGGTGGAAGGTGGCAGAGCCAGTCATCTGTGGTGGAAGGTGGCAGAGCCAGTCGGAAGGTGGCAGAGCCAGTCATCTGCAGTGGAAGGTGGCAGAGCCAGTCATCTGCGGTGGAAGGTGGCAGAGCCAGTCATCTGTGGTGGAAGGTGGCAGAGCCAGTCATCTGTGGTGGAAGGTGGCAGAGCCAGTCGGAAGGTGGCAGAGCCAGTCATCTGCAGTGGAAGGTGGCAGAGCCAGTCATCTGCAGTGGAAGGTGGCAGAGCCAGTCATCTGTGGTGGAAGGTGGCAGAGCCAGTCATCTGCGGTGGAAGGTGGCAGAGCCAGTCATCTGCAGTGGAAGGTGGCAGAGCCAGTCATCTGCAGTGGAAGGTGGCAGAGCCAGTCATCTGCAGTGGAAGGTGGCAGAGCCAGTCATCTGTGGTGGAAGGTGGCAGAGCCAGTCATCTGCAGTGGAAGGTGGCAGAGCCAGTCATCTGTGGTGGAAGGTGGCAGAGCCAGTCATCTGTGGTGGAAGGTGGCAGAGCCAGTCATCTGTGGTGGAAGGTGGCAGAGCCAGTCATCTGCAGTGGAAGGTGGCAGAGCCAGTCATCTGTGGTGGAAGGTGGCAGAGCCAGTCATCTGCAGTGGAAGGTGGCAGAGCCAGTCATCTGTGGTGGAAGGTGGCAGAGCCAGTCATCTGTGGTGGAAGGTGGCAGAGCCAGTCATCTGCAGTGGAAGGTGGCAGAGCCAGTCATCTGTGGTGGAAGGTGGCAGAGCCAGTCATCTGCAGTGGAAGGTGGCAGAGCCAGTCATCTGCCAGTGGAAGGTGGCAGAGCCAGTCATCTGTGGTGGAAGGTGGCAGAGCCAGTCATCTGTGGTGGAAGGTGGCAGAGCCAGTCATCTGCAGTGGAAGGTGGCAGAGCCAGTCATCTGCAGTGGAAGGTGGCAGAGCCAGTCATCTGTGGTGGAAGGTGGCAGAGCCAGTCATCTGTGGTGGAAGGTGGCAGAGCCAGTCATCTGCAGTGGAAGGTGGCAGAGCCAGTCATCTGAAGTGGAAGGTGGCAGAGCCAGTCATCTGCAGTGGAAGGTGGCAGAGCCAGTCATCTGCAGTGGAAGGTGGCAGAGCCAGTCATCTGCAGTGGAAGGTGGCAGAGCCAGTCATCTGTGTGGAAGGTGGCAGAGCCAGTCATCTGCAGTGGAAGGTGGCAGAGCCAGTCATCTGCAGTGGAAGGTGGCAGAGCCAGTCATCTGCAGTGGAAGGTGGCAGAGCCAGTCATCTGCAGTGGAAGGTGGCAGAGCCAGTCATCTGTGGTGGAAGGTGGCAGAGCCAGTCATCTGCAGTGGAAGGTGGCAGAGCCAGTCATCTGCGGTGGAAGGTGGCAGAGCCAGTCATCTGTGGTGGAAGGTGGCAGAGCCAGTCATCTGTGGTGGAAGGTGGCAGAGCCAGTCATCTGCAGTGGAAGGTGGCAGAGCCAGTCATCTGCAGTGGAAGGTGGCAGAGCCAGTCATCTGTGGTGGAAGGTGGCAGAGCCAGTCATCTGTGGTGGAAGGTGGCAGAGCCAGTCATCTGCGGTGGAAGGTGGCAGAGCCAGTCATCTGCGGTGGAAGGTGGCAGAGCCAGTCATCTGTGGTGGAAGGTGGCAGAGCCAGTCATCTGTGGTGGAAGGTGGCAGAGCCAGTCATCTGTGGTGGAAGGTGGCAGAGCCAGTCATCTGCAGTGGAAGGTGGCAGAGCCAGTCACCTGAAGTGGAAGGTGGCAGAGCCAGTCATCTGCAGTGGAAGGTGGCAGAGCCAGTCATCTGAAGTGGAAGGTGGCAGAGCCAGTCATCTGCAGTGGAAGGTGGCAGAGCCAGTCATCTGCAGTGGAAGGTGGCAGAGCCAGTCACCTGAAGTGGAAGGTGGCAGAGCCAGTCATCTGCAGTGGAAGGTGGCAGAGCCAGTCATCTGTGGTGGAAGGTGGCAGAGCCAGTCACCTGAAGTGGAAGGTGGCAGAGCCAGTCATCTGCAGTGGAAGGTGGCAGAGCCAGTCATCTGCTGTGGAAGGTGGCAGAGCCAGTCATCTGCAGTGGAAGGTGGCAGAGCCAGTCACCTGAAGTGGAAGGTGGCAGAGCCAGTCATCTGCAGTGGAAGGTGGCAGAGCCAGTCATCTGAAGTGGAAGGTGGCAGAGCCAGTCATCTGCAGTGGAAGGTGGCAGAGCCAGTCATCTGCAGTGGAAGGTGGCAGAGCCAGTCATCTGCAGTGGAAGGTGGCAGAGCCAGTCATCTGCAGTGGAAGGTGGCAGAGCCAGTCACCTGAAGTGGAAGGTGGCAGAGCCAGTCATCTGCAGTGGAAGGTGGCAGAGCCAGTCATCTGCAGTGGAAGGTGGCAGAGCCAGTCATCTGCAGTGGAAGGTGGCAGAGCCAGTCATCTGCAGTGGAAGGTGGCAGAGCCAGTCATCTGCAGTGGAAGGTGGCAGAGCCAGTCACCTGCTGTGGAAGGTGGCAGAGCCAGTCATCTGCAGTGGAAGGTGGCAGAGCCAGTCATCTGCAGTGGAAGGTGGCAGAGCCAGTCGGAAGGTGGCAGAGCCAGTCATCTGTGGTGGAAGGTGGCAGAGCCAGTCATCTGAAGTGGAAGGTGGCAGAGCCAGTCGGAAGGTGGCAGAGCCAGTCATCTGTGGTGGAAGGTGGCAGAGCCAGTCATCTGTGGTGGAAGGTGGCAGAGCCAGTCGGAAGGTGGCAGAGCCAGTCATCTGTGGTGGAAGGTGGCAGAGCCAGTCATCTGCTGTGGAAGGTGGCAGAGCCAGTCATCTGTGGTGGAAGGTGGCAGAGCCAGTCATCTGCAGTGGAAGGTGGCAGAGCCAGTCATCTGTGGTGGAAGGTGGCAGAGCCAGTCGGAAGGTGGCAGAGCCAGTCATCTGTGGTGGAAGGTGGCAGAGCCAGTCATCTGCTGTGGAAGGTGGCAGAGCCAGTCATCTGTGGTGGAAGGTGGCAGAGCCAGTCGGAAGGTGGCAGAGCCAGTCATCTGCAGTGGAAGGTGGCAGAGCCAGTCATCTGCAGTGGAAGGTGGCAGAGCCAGTCATCTGTGGTGGAAGGTGGCAGAGCCAGTCATCTGCGGTGGAAGGTGGCAGAGCCAGTCATCTGCAGTGGAAGGTGGCAGAGCCAGTCATCTGTGGTGGAAGGTGGCAGAGCCAGTCATCTGTGGTGGAAGGTGGCAGAGCCAGTCATCTGTGGTGGAAGGTGGCAGAGCCAGTCATCTGAAGTGGAAGGTGGCAGAGCCAGTCGGAAGGTGGCAGAGCCAGTCATCTGTGGTGGAAGGTGGCAGAGCCAGTCATCTGTGGTGGAAGGTGACAGAGCCAGTCGGAAGGTGGCAGAGCCAGTCATCTGTGGTGGAAGGTGGGTATCTTTCTGTAGGCTATAGGCTAAAGATTTAAAGTTACCCATTTAGATGTTATCATATTTGTGCAAATTCAAGGGCCAAATTCAATACTTTTTTCAATCATTTTTAAATAAATATTTTTTTTTTATACCTAAAGAGGTGCTAAAATTCAAAAATCTAAAATCTAAATTACATCGCTTTTTAGAGTTGACCACCAGCTTTAAACACTGTGCATGTTAGAGTTTTACTGTTACCCTTACTGTTTACTAGTGTCTGCTCTGCTTACATGACCTCATCGTTCTCCACCTTCCTATGAGATACACAAGTTACAGTATAATGCAGTAGAAGTAGTAGTGTAGATGAAGGGGAGGAGACAGATTAAAGAATCATTTTTAAGCCTTTT